>NW_024541362.1:0-118969 GCF_016758755.1 Suillus discolor
TATGGCGCGCGCGCCAACTTCAGAAACGCATGGAAGATATTAACGCAATCAGAGATAAAGTTGTCGCGGCGCGTTTCAAGTCGATACGCGATTTCGAGAAACGCTTCCGCACGTCTATCAAGTCGCACGACTTTGAACCCGGCACCTTGGTATTGGTGCGCAACTCGAAGGTCGAATACGAATTAAGCAAGAAGACGAAGCCGCGCTATTTGGGACCTATGATCGTAGTGCGCCGCACGAAGGGAGGCTCATATATGCTGGCCGAGTTGGACGGCGCAATCTCAAAACTCCGGTTCGCTGCGTTCCGCGTCATCCCTTATTATCCACGTAGCGGGGAGCGCGTGTCGGTAACCCAAATGACTGGAGTGGACGACGAGAGCATAGACGATCTAGAAGCTTATGAATCCATAGAACCCGAAGAAGACGAGCCCGAGCACGCGCAAGATGATTAGCGCGCGCGACAATTCCCCCCATTCCGCACATCGCCCAATTATATCCGCATCCCCGCACATTCCTCAGAAACATAAAAACAAAAACACCAGAAAAAACAAGAACAAAAACAAAAACATTCCATTAAGTACATACTCTCAGTTTTACCCCGGGTTTCGTCCGGTGATATCAGTTTCTATCATTTGTCTCATATAACGCGCATTGCCTGCACATAATCCCCACAGACTCTAAAATAGGACGACAGAACACAAAAATACTAATATTCCGCAAGTACATACTACTAACTACCTTACTTGTATAGCGCGCGCATAGTCTCACCCATAGACCTTCACCTTCTAACGCGCGCGCCGCGCCGCGCACTTTTACTTTTCCTTAGAAATCGCGCGCCACCACCCCGTATGCGCGAGGCGCAATATAGCAGGAATAGACGATGAAAGACGCGCGAAGAAGACAAGACGGGCGCGCACCCCCGCAGAAACCCTAGTAAAGTCTATCGCATTACCTTGATCTTGTTTCGCGCTCGCGCCTTACTTACATACTTATAATTTTAATTCATAGCCCGGTAAATCAGACGAGGACATGGACATGGACATGGGATGCAAGACAAACTGGATCTATTGCACAGGCGCATTGGCGCCCAGGAAAACAAACACAAAAGCATCTAGTTAAGAGAGGCATTGACGCGCTCCTCAAAGTCAGACCAGTCTTGGGACATAGAAAAAAGTTTGTTGGACAGCGCCAGGAGGTCCGCCTGCTGAGCGCGCGCATACTGGCGCATCTTCAAAGCGGACGCGCTGAAGGTACAACAATTCAGATGGTGAGTCTGAACAATGTTGGGTCTTGCAGAACCTAGCTGCTATTCGACCCTAAAGGGTTTCTGGACCAGGCTCAAGGCTCAGAGAAGAGGAAATATGATAGAAACTTGCTGAATACTCAGACTCATAGTAGAACTGGTGAAAAGGTAACTTCATTATGTAAGCTACAAAGTGCCAACATAAGGTAAGGTAAAGACAGTCTCTACAAGCCTAGCCAGAAATGAATCCCTACAGCGCGCATAAGCGCATTTTCCTCCCTCAGGCGCGCAGTCTCAGCCTGAGCTTCTTTCAACTCCTCCTCTGGTCCCTTGAACTTGCCTTTTCCCTTAGGCGCAGAGCCAGACGCCAAAGGACCAACGGCGCGCACGGGGACATCGCGCGAGGCGCGCACGACCTTATCCTGCACAGTGCGCTCATCAACAATCATCACATCCATGCCAGACCCTTCAGACCCTTCTCCTTCTTCAACCGCAATAGAGGAAGCGGTCTCCTTTGCAGACTCAACAGCCATGGGGCGCTTAGGCATCGGCTTGCGCGGACGCACCTTAGGTCCGTCTGAAGCCTTGCGCTTAGCTAATCAAAGGCGTTAGTAGTGCGCCAACAAATATTCCCAAGGCGCGACTTACAGAAGGAACACGCGCGCTTCGAAACATCACAAGGAGGGCACCGCCTGCCAGGCGCGCCTCCGCAGTCCTGATCCTTGTTGGCGCAGCTGGTGCAACGCGGCGCTTTGACGACAGACATACGCCCAACCTTGCGCTAATACAACAGAATGCATCAATAGAGTAGCGCAACAATGAGACATAGAGGAACGCACCTGTTCGGCCACATCTGTACCAGACGCATCAGTGGCGCGCGCCTCAGCACCGGTAGCATCAGTGGCGCGCGCAGCACGCTTGGGAG
This sequence comes from Suillus discolor, assembly GCF_016758755.1. Lineage (NCBI taxonomy): Eukaryota > Fungi > Basidiomycota > Agaricomycetes > Boletales > Suillaceae > Suillus > Suillus discolor. The sequence goes on from NW_024541362.1 coordinate 2,169, forward strand.
GCGCCTCTGGAACAGTCTCAATCGCCTTCGCCTTCCATCCCTTCACCAGCGCCTCAATCTCCTTACAACCCTTGCGCCCCTGCTTCAGGAACTCCGCGCTCTTTTCATCCATATCCAACTCCACGCCCAGTACACCCGCGCGCTCAGAACAGCCGTTCAAGGTTGCCTAGGATGGTCAGATGACACAAAGCGGGACATGTAAGGCACACTCACGAGCACAGAATGCCACTCGCGCATCCACATCTCTTGATCCTCGAGGAGCTCCGGCTTGAGGTCAGGCGCCGCCATGACACACGCTTCCAATGACACCAAGGAAGAGGCCCAGGCACTGAGGAGACGATCGGTATTGGATTCAGCGCTAGCGTCACCCATAGGCGCATCCTCAGGGTGACCTTGCGCCACAGGCTCAGGTTCTGGAGAGGGGGTGGCGTTCAGCATAGCGGCAGTGAAAGGAGGCATGATGGTATTGTTAAGAAGGGAGACAAGAGATCGCGATGAAGGTGAGGAATCTTGACTATAGGTGAAACGCTAAAGCTAACGGGGGTTCTACAGTAAGACCAGGATACGAGAATACGACTCGACCCAAAGGACAGCTACTGAGAGAAGTTCCTCTTTAATGTAATGGAGGGAGTCTTCGCCAACTAGACGGGTGGTAACAGGCGCGCGTAGGCGCGAGAAGATAACGCGCGCGTAGGCGCGAGAAGATAACGCGCATGTAGGCGCGAGTAAGCAATGCGAAGGCGCGCAAAGGGCGCGCGCGAGCGAAAGATGCGAGGGGCGCGTGCGTATACGGAAGCGTGCTTTTGAGCGATGGGGGAGAGTGTTTAAGTATAACAGGTGCGCGAGCGATGGTAGAATAGTGAAGTATAATCGGATTTCAAGTACTAAGGTGCACTTATACAATTTGCAGTATACTCAGATAAGGGAGAAGGGAAGGAAGTAAGTTAAAAGGAACTTTCCCTCTATTTAAGAAGGGAGATTACGCTATGCGGCGCGCTTGTGAGCGTGGTACCGAACCGAGTAACCATATCAACTCTAAATATATTCTAAAGCCTATGATAGACTTTCTATATGTAAGCGCGGAGATCGGACCGAAGGTACGTCAATTCAGTGAAAGGGGTGGGGATAACGCACCAGTAAATCAGCGAGGACATAGGACGGACGGACGGACAAGGGTACGAAGGCCTAAGGGGAGGCGCACGAGCGCGCGCGAAAGGCGCGAGTGCGTGTAAGGCGCGCGAACGAGGCGCGTACGTAGGGCGCGCGCGTGAGAGCGCGTATGACTGATCCTTCGGATAAGAGCTGGAACGTGTAGGGAATTATGTGGGTAATAGGGCCGTATATTCCGCATTGAGAGGCGTGAGTCTCTACAGCGAGAACGCAACCATCTCTTATCAATACTTCCATCGATTAGATCAGCGATGCTCGCGATCATCAAAGGAATGGTCCTACTCTCGCGATCACATGACCCCTGTCTATCACCACTTCTTCAAGTCCAAAATCCCGCGTTATAGCGCTGAGTGGGGACACTCAGAATGTAAGTCCCCAGGAGATGTAGAGACTCGCGCCTCTCAATGCGGAATATACAGCCCTATTACCCACATAATTCCCTACACGTTCCAGCTCTTATCCGAAGGATCAGTCATACGCGCTCTCACGCGCGCGCCCTACGTACGCGCCTCGTTCGCGCGCCTTACACGCACTCGCGCCTTTCGCGCGCGCTCGTGCGCCTCCCCTTAGGCCTTCGTACCCTTGTCCGTCCGTCCGTCCTATGTCCTCGCTGATTTACTGGTGCGTTATCCCCACCCCTTTCACTGAATTGACGTACCTTCGGTCCGATCTCCGCGCTTACATATAGAAAGTCTATCATAGGCTTTAGAATATATTTAGAGTTGATATGGTTACTCGGTTCGGTACCACGCTCACAAGCGCGCCGCATAGCGTAATCTCCCTTCTTAAATAGAGGGAAAGTTCCTTTTAACTTACTTCCTTCCCTTCTCCCTTATCTGAGTATACTGCAAATTGTATAAGTGCACCTTAGTACTTGAAATCCGATTATACTTCACTATTCTACCATCGCTCGCGCACCTGTTATACTTGAACACTCTCCCCCATCGCTCAAAAGCACGCTTCCGTATACGCGCGCGCCCCTCGCATCTTTCGCTCGCGCGCGCCCTTTGCGCGCCTTCGCATTTGCTTACTCGCGCCTACGCGCGCGTTATCTTCTCGCGCCTTCGCGCGCCTGTTACCACCCGTCTAGTTGGCGAAGACTCCCTCCATTACATTAAAGAGGAACTTCTCTCAGTAGCTGTCCTTTGGGTCGAGTCGTATTCTCGTATCCTGGTCTTACTGTAGAACCCCCGTTAGCTTTAGTGTTTCACCTATAGTCAAGATTCCTCACCTTCACCGCTACATCATATCAATACCCAGCTCAACCTTCAACTCTCCCTCTCCGACATACTAGGGCTCTACTACATATACACGCCTCCTTCAACAACTTAAAACTGAACTTATCAACCCCTCGAGCATACAATCTACAGGTGCGCCCCATCAACTGACATCGTTGGACTTCACCTGACTAACAAAATACCGTATTTAAACGACTCAGATATCAAGAAGAGGGACCATAATACTGGGGATGGGCAACGCCTCTAAGAAAAGTGTGACATTATGTAATCAAAGTTCCTGACGACCAGTCCGGGTTCTGTTTGCAGCAAATGTCATTTCCTCTACAAAAAAAAGTGTGGGAACCTTTATGTCAGCTCTTATGTCAGCTTGCGTGAAACTGCCTCTTTGTCATGTGCCGCCTGTCATCAGTGGCCAAGATTTCTGTGGCTCGTCGATAATCTTTGCAAGCACACAGCACAGACTGGAGGCTCAATCCACATTGAGCCATGTACATAGTCTCGGGCACAATCTAAGGCCAATCCCACATGTGGTCACTGTCAATCTGCTGCCCCCGAAGTATACTTTCCATCTTGGCAGTCCGTCTCATTTCCTTGTGACGTTCCGACTTCGAAAGCAACTCTTGGCTGAGTGAGTTCATGATGGGAACACCATATTCATATATCAATACTTTCATGAGGAAATCGTCATCTGAAAAATGGTCTGAGGGCACAATTTGATGATATGCGAGATATACATCAGCAACATGAACTGGCCCACTGGCAACAAGAAATGCTGCGCGCCTGCGGAGGAAATCGACCACACTATCACAGGACTTTTGCAGAGACCTCTTGTTCAGCGAAGGATGACAATCAGGAGGAAGGTGGGTGATGGATTCCGTAAGATCATTGATGGACAGGCGACGTATCCGTTTGACTAGTGTCTTGATTGGGAGTGACAACCAAGCTAAAGGAGGGGGCAGCGACGAATCATGCAAGGAGGAGTGTACTTCTGAAGATATGCCTGCGGGGGCATCCTGACGAGTTTACCAATGTCATTGCCATAGATATAGTCAACATATGAACAAAACGACTGGACACGAGTTGTCCCCTTGAAAGTATCGACACCCCCATCATCAGCAGTGACCATCAATTTGGAGCACGTCCAATCAATGTGATCCAGAATGCAATCAACATACCCGGATTTATTTTGGCGTATCTTTGTGGATCGTTCTGCCAGGCAAGTAGCCAGTGATGAAAGGATACTTGAAACCAGTACCTGCAGATGAACTTTGAGAATGTCAAGGGGTGTAAACAACCATAAAGGATTCTCATGCTGGCATGTCAGGACGAGATCGCCAACAGACCACATACACTGAGAATAAAACCTTCGCAATGAATGCACAGTGGTAATAACTGGCACGCTGAAAGGATGAAATTGAACAGTGTATTGCAACAGTACCTTGACAAATTATAATTGACATTCCATCATAAGCGACCGCACCACCAAAGGGAGTTGAAGTGCAAGGACAGGCACGATAATGAGTTGACAACGATAATTTGAGCCATGCACAGAAATTTGGGGGACACGAGAATGAGGATGCGTGATATTCAGGGTAATAGATAGCATCATAATAATATGGATATTCAGAGACATCATGACATGTATCAAGAGGTGGACAAAGTTGGCTATCGAGCACACGAGAAACTGTGCAAGGCTCTTTGACCAAGAAAACCCTGATATGATAATTAAGCTCACTACACGCAATATTATGAACATGATGCTCACATATTTTTGTACACGAGGTGGGAGATTAGTATCACAATTTGTGGCCTGCTCTGTCACTTGGTGGTTTGAGGGAGATATGCAGATGGGTACTCGAGATAAGGAAACAGCACTATTTAATGCCGAAAAACAAGTGAGACAAGACAATGGACAATGATGCGACGTGAGACCAAATGCCATTGAAGGCAAGAGAGATTCAAAACCGAAATGAAAGGAGAATAGGTATGTATGAAGGAAACATTGAGGCGGCAATCGAGGGCAAAAGGGAAGAAAAGTCGAACCAAAACAACACGTGATGGTGTCTGGTGTTGTTGGGAATTGGCGCGTACGCAGTGTCACGATTACAGTAGTACAAGTGGCAAACAATGGGAAAATGTGTACGCCATTGCCAGGAGGGTAATACTAGCGATAAATCAAAGCTATCAAGATTGTAAGTACCTATAAAATGCTGTATTGTCAATTATAACAAGAAACTTCAATAGTCACAGTCAAAAAGGGAAGGTCACTCATCATCATGCTCATCCTCACATCTGGGCATCCCCTGAGCATCATTGCCGTCTGACTGCTCCATCGACTCCTGCGTGTCGTTTTTGGGGTGCGTTTCACCTCATACATAGCGCCCAACTGCATCCATTAACACCCTTGGCTTGACACGTCAAAACACGTCGCGTCGCGCTCAATCTTAATTACTAATTAGTCAGCACATATTTGGGTGTGCCCAAAGATTGCATGCCCGCAGACGGTTCGGTTACACTATTGTGGTCAAATCTGTATGAAATGTATTTTTTTCAACCAAACTTTGTATTCTCTGAAAAAAATCAGGAAAAAACTTGTATTCTGTCCCATTTGACAATATATTCAATGCAAGGACCACACTTTTGCATTTTTTTCTCATAGAATACAAGCTTTATCATGTTTTATGTCTATCTGCTTCCAACATTTTTTGTTGCGACATGACTGTTAAATGCCACCATGCGATATTTCTGCTGGACAGTCATTTCAGCCACCACCCACTGTAGAACAGGAATTGGAAATCACGGTCAGAGTTTAAAATTGGCAGGGTCTTGCCCATCCCCAATAATATGGTTCTCGGCTCTGGCATTGGGCGAACAGTTCAACTCTGGTTCGGACGCATCCCGAACCATCCCGAACCCCAATATTTTCAAGAGTATGTACCTAGTCTGCATGCTGGCAGGCTAACATTACAGGAGGATTCCAATCACCAGACCAGGAGGTTGACATATGTCCCAGTTCATCAGTAACTGTCCCTGCTTGTCTGCAATCTAGGTGCGTCTTTTTCATTTATCTATGTATGTAGTACATCGCTGACAAGCATCTTTGCTCATTTCTGTGTGTTGTGCACTGTCTGCATCCGGCGTCTTGCACAATAGGTATGATTTTTTCACATTTATAACTATAGCTGATCATTTATTTATGCTTCCTAGGGCTGTTCATTGTACCCGTACCATTGGCTGTTTCAACCTTGAGTTGACGGTATGGGGTACAGGTATAAAGGTCCCGTACATTGCCGGCACTGCTGGCGCTATCATTCTGCGCATCTCTTATGGCTATGAAGTGAAAGAAAACAACGATCCCTTTGTTGACCCTTGCAGGCTGGGCTCTCGACAAATTCTCCCATTCCACCTCTCCCGGTGTCTTCATGGTTGATTCCACACCATACCATAAGCTATAGCATTTTGATATTCGCTTCTGATGGCCTTACCATTTTAGTGGCACTAGCCAAGGTCCCTGAGTGGCTCCCAGCACAGACTCCTGAATACCTTGCAATGTTGAATCACACCAACACGTCTCCCCATCGCCTCGATCTCAAGGTGGATGCGGTATGCACGATACAATGAAACATGTCAGTCAAAAATGTATTGGTGCGAAACGTGTGTGCACGCATCACTGCGCTTCATTGCAGATGCGTCGAGATCGAGATCCCTCAGACTGGAGAGACCCATTGCCTGCCTCGCCTCATGTTCTCTTTCAAACTCCCGCGATGCACCTGGACAGTCAACCGCAAACAGTTTCCTCTCAGACCGGCATATGCAACCATGTTCAACGGTTGTCAAGGACTCGCATTGCAGAAAGCTGTGCTGGACCTTCACACATGGACAGCTATACACAGCACTTTCGAGAGTGCGATGTCGTCATGACATTCAAGCGCTGTTTCCAATAGAGAATGACAAGGATAAGACGACAGCTAACGTAGTGTACAGGCACCTATTACTGTGATGGAATATAGGGAATGTCCAAAGGCAATCGGAAACACTCGTAATCAATATGGATCAAGCTCAAGTGGTGTGCGCACATGACGTCGACACCAATTGGAATTTGCTCTGTTCTTACAATATGTAGAGATCAAAACATTCAAAGTGTAATATGGAAGTATGGAAAACATATAGATGTGAGAGGCTCTAGAACACACTCACCAACATCATGGAGATGCTGACACGGGGAGGCACACAGTGAGCATCTGGAGAGGCTGCTATGTTGAGGCTCTCCAAGGAACATACCAGGTCACCCTCTGTGACGAGGCTCTGGTTACATGCTCTCGAGGGGATGGCCACATCCTTGGAAAACTAGGGAGAAGCCTCCTGGAGGAGGGGGTCTCTCAGACTATATATTTGCTACATAATAATAATGTCTGACAGTACGTGGGAACATCTTCAAAGTGCTGCCAAGGGTGCATTTACACTGTACATTGGAAGCATGAACCTGGGGGCGGCAGCGGTGCCAGCACTGTGATGGCCATAATTTTTGCTCTGTATGTGTTCATTCTTTCGTTTGTGGTGTGGCTCCAGGTGAAATACACCTGTACCAGCGCACCCTTTGGGTGACGACTGTATTCTGCAGGCACGATTCTTTCCCCATTAAAATTGAATGCCGTCAGCGAAGTGATGTGATGTGTATTCGACAACTTGTCCATTCTCACGCTTCTAGGGTGTGCATCGGCCACTCCCCAATGTTGTTATTCTTGAATGTATTATGTCCTCACTGTCTTTTCTTGTCAACATGTGATCCTCTCCGTATCTGTGATTGCTCACCTTCACAAATTTGTGTTCAAATTTCAGTCTGACCATTCTGTCTTTGACCAAGAACTCTTGCCGTTCCAGCTCTGTAGCATCATCTTGCAATAATTTCAGATTTTTGACTGTCAAATTGTTGTCAAATGCAAATGGGACATTGTGAGGCAACTCTATCATGCACGACAGTCTTGCGTTGTATATGTATTTTGCAGCAGCAGTGGGCCCTCTCCAGTCTGCGTCGCTTGTCAGGTGGTAATCTCACACTGAGGTTACACCGACAGTGCATAGTACAGCTGGCTCCCAAGGCACCTCCTTAAACACTACATACTGTTCTCTTTGAGCCGGGCATGAGATCACTTGCACCCAATGCGCTGTGCAGCTGCAAGAAGAATAGGAGTGGTTAATGAACTGAGCGTTCTATCATAACTTGCAATGGGATGCGAAAGCCAAGGCGGATCGGCACTCAGTGTGGCCACAAGATAATACTCCAGATTGTCCTGGCAGCCAGAATGGAGGAAAAGACATCATGGTTGTCCACTTGAACCAGAACATCAGTAGCAAAAGTGGTCCACGCTAGGTTCTGATGGTAACAGTAACAAGTACAGTCATGCAAGATGAGCGATGACTGCAACCAAGTACAAAAACCGGCAGCATTCCCAAACACAGCAGAATGATACTGGGGGTAATACAAAGGGTCATAAAACAGAGGGTGTGATTGGGTAAGGTGATCAACATTGTGAGGCAGACAATCTCCAACATCAAGAACATGAGCATGTGTGCACGAAATCTTGCGCATAAACTGCGACACCACAACAATGGATGAACAGCGCCTGAGGAACGACAGGGATTGTGAAACTGAAAAGGGTAGGACAAAGGAGGACGAGCTTACCAAGGCGGGGCTTCAACTGCAAGATGAAGTCAAGGAATACTTATGCAGGATGGGCAGTTTTTCAAGTGCAAAATTTGACCAGTATGTGGCAGAAGCTCGGCAGCCTGCAGGACAATTGATGGGCTATAGTAGAATCTAGGCTCTGGCCCATTTATGAAAAAGGCAATATTTTCATGCACACATGAAAATACAGGTGCCTGGACGTTTGGATCTGACAGAACCCTCCCTACTTCGGAGAGTCGGGGATAATAATTTCCATGATCATCCTCCTTGTGATGTATCCTGCTTTTGTAAGATATGTATACATTTCTTGGTTCAACATCAAATGTAATAACTGCGTGATTGTAACTATGTGACTGCATGTATGACAATCAAAAGGCGCAGGCATTCGGTCATCCAAAATGGAGGTCAAAACACGTACATTAAAGTGCATGTTCCTGCAAAATGTCAAACAAGAATGACAGACGTAACAGAAAACATACTGTTCTGGTGCCAGCGCTACTACTGACTGCCTAGCTAACTGGTGTGAGAATGGATCATGGCACAGGCTTCCTGAGCATTACGTCACAGCATGCAGGGCAAAATTGTGCCACCCTTGGCTGAGACAATGCCCTAGGGTTATTGAGACATGGCAGACTCCACATCAACACTTTCGAAGGATTGAGTATCATCCGTGGAATCAAATTCGATTGAGATGGATGGAACCGATGTAGAGACTCATGCCTCTCATTGTGCAATATGGCAGTTTTCACTGGGGAGTACATGGCACGAACTTGTAGCATCACTCTGTGTGCTACCTGCAGCTATCTCTATATGAGGCACAGCTTTCCCGTGCAACGCGCGCCATGCGCGCGTACCTTTCCCGCACTTCACGATGTATATGCGCGCGCGCTTTCCCGCGCTGTAGCGCCCTATAGCGCCAGCCATCCGGAAGCATCCATCCACTGTCCACCAAGTTCCCTAGTGCGTATATTTCCATTTCTCACATTTGCATATCGTTCCATCTTTATTTTTATGGACCCTTACTTACATATATCTTTACATACCTTACTCGGTAGCGCTTTGGCTCCGCATGACAGCGCTTAGGCGCCATACTTAAGCACCAACAGTACATACTTACTGGAAAACTTACTCTCCCACCAGAACGACAGAGGACTTACTGGTTACTACCCACTATTCACCTAGCAGAACATAGTAGAAATCTATTTGTTTACACCTCGCATCTCCCTTCTCTTGTCTTACATCATATCATCACTTAAGCAAACTCACTCTTACTCTCTCTCGTATCTGTATACACGCGCACGCTTTCCCACGCTTCGCGCCATACACGCGCGCATTCCCGCGCCTTGCGCCCACCTGCACTTTCTCGCGCTTCGCATTGGCCAACCAGTAGCGCTTTCAGCGCATACCTCTAGATCCTTGCTGCACTCGCTTCCCCTTTAGGGTCGAACGCACTTGTTGTCTCAAGTATAGCAGACTAGGCAACGCGCGACCTTACAACATTTATAGATACAACCAGGAGCATTGTTCGTGCCTCGCTGTATTGTTGAACCTTCACCGAACATGGTGATTTCAGCTGTAAATCATGGTCTGCAAAGGACCTCGTTGATATTTGCCAGTGTTCAGGTGCAAACCTTGACATCATAGGTGAACAATGTCGGAAATTTGTAAAGGGGGCTTAGAAGGCTGCTATATTTGGACTGAATTGTGATGCATGCCAACTGAATTGGATCCAAAATGCAAGTTGGTCCGAGTTTATTTTGAGTGTCTCGCAAGGTGCCATGTGCATTCCAACAAGCTGACAAAGCTAGAAGGGCCTTGGAATCTAAATCTCTGATATCGACGCCCTCATCATAACATCCAAATATTGTCTATAACTCCCATTCTCTTTGTATCTTACATGTCATATACCAAAAAACGTGCATATGTACAGTCTACATCTGCACAGTCTGTATGCTGCAAGTTCTGCAATGGATCTTTCTCTGCTCATGGCATCAAGTCACATGAGGGGAGCTGTTCACGGAAGCAGGACAAGAAACAATTTGACAAGGAGTTTGCTGACATTGCGGCTCAGGTGGTCAAGGCCCAAAGGAAAGGTATGTCACGCATAAAATTCTAAATTGATCATATATCTGAATCTGAATCGTGATTAGAACATCACAAGGATCTGAATCGACAACGCCACTTCAAGAAGCATCAAAATCAAACGGCCCAAACTGGACCTTTGCAATCTGCGGTTGTGGATGCCTCGGACGATCAGCATGTCTATGAATCAGATATCAAGGGTGCCAACAACGCTGTATCAGGATCGTCGCATGATGGCATGGAGTATTATGGCGGCATGGATGATGTTATGAGCATTGGGGGAGATTCACGGATATGTGTGTATATCATTCTTGCATTTTTCATTTCTAATTGCATTTTAAATTTACCAGGATCAGACTCAGATACAAGCATGTTGACGAGCAGGACTGCTGCTGCTGCTGCGGTCCCTATTGCTTGTGACACCTTTCAAACTGAATACCACTCAAACAGTGGGCGCGCCCCATGTATCAAGACCTTCTCTACCTTTGGACACTCCCTTGAAGCAGATTCAGATGCTAGCCCCCTGCCCATTGTCGATGACGAACTGTGGCAACCTTTCATGTGCCGCGCAGATTTCGAGTTTGCAGAACTCGCACACCAAGCGGCGCTCAATAAGGACCAAACTAACAAGATGCTGCAGTTGATATGGCAGATCGTCGAGGGTCACACAAAGTTTACATTCAGATCTCACGCTGAAGTGTCCAAAGCCTGGGATCAAGCTGCTACTCAAATGACACCTGTGAGTTGTCTCAAAAATCATTCGCTATGTTACTGAACATTCAGGTATAATTTGTTGCGCAGTTTCAGAAGCATGTCATCTCTGTCCCATACAAGAAAGAGGAACTCGAATTCGATGTACATACACGGCCACTATGGGATTGGGCTATGGACTTGTTGGAAGATCCGTTATTGGCACCACACTTCATTTGGGATGCACAACATTTATACAAACATGATAGTACTGATTTCAAACTGTTCATTCACGAGCCTTGGACTGCAGATCGCTGGTGGCGAATTCAAGTATGCATTATCATGCATTAGTGTTTTGTATCATGCTGCTAATCAATGTGTAATATATGCGCTTGGTTCATTGTAGTCATCGTTGCCGGACAATGGTGTCCTGTTTGCTCTCATCCTCTATGCCGACAAAACCCATCTCACCTCGTCTGGACATGTGAAGGCATACCCGGTAATAGCTCGTTGTGCAAATCTTCCCGTTCACATAAGAAATGGTGATGGGATCGGAGGAGGTCGCGTGGTTGGCTGGCTACCAATTGTAAGTGTTTGAGCTTCAATAGTAATAGATTCAGATGTTCGTCAGTATTAAGTTGACCCGCAAATTCAATAGGTTCCTACAGATTCGAATGAGGATGGCAAGCTCAGCTACACAAATCTCAAACATGTCGTTTGGCACAAGGCTTTTATCAAGTTGTTGGAGTCTATCATCCTGTACTCCAAAACAGGTTTTGCGCACAAATGCTTTGATGGCATCATGCGGTGGATATACCCACTAATTTTACTGTTGTCCGCAGACTATGAAGAACAGTACGTGTTCTCGAGGCTTGTATTACTTGACATCTCACATGTTTACAGATGCATGATGGCACTAGTACGTGGGCTGAATTCAAATTGTCCCTGCCCTAACTGTCTCATCCCCTTGACCAAACTTTCCGATCTCAGCACAACATATCCTACTTGAACCGTTGAGGATGCAAAAGCTTTCTTAGAGTTGTATTTGAGGGATTGTGTTGCTGGAGAAGTAGTATTGAAGGAACACAGTTTGCGTCCTATTGTGGTTTGTGTTTCAATTGCTTTCATGATCTAATCCAATTGACTATCATACCATCAGAATGCATTCTGGGAAGTCGAGAACTCCAATCCTCATGAGACACTCTCATTCGATCCCTTACATGTCAATGACATTGGTAACTGGGGCACCCACCTTTTCAAGGAGCTCAAAATACGCGCGAAGGCTCTTGGTCGTGAGGCTGAGGCAACAATTGATGGACAGTACATTTTTTTGTCTTCGTCTTGTACATTATATCTCTACCAGGACTCCGTAGGTTCAATATGTTTCCACGATGGCGTGACTTGAACCATTTCAAGTCCGTTATGAAGATATCGTTTAGCGACGGCAACAAACTTAGAGATATTGCCAAGGTGGGCGATTTTACTGTTGTATCAATAAACTCACGAATACCCTCTGGACCCTTAGCAAATGCTGTATGCAGCACAAAGTGTATTGATGCGCAATGAAGATCCTGTTGGCTATACACTGTTGCAGTGTATAGCTAGCTACCTGCAACTGACCATGTACATAGCGCTTGATGTGCATACTGAAGCCACACTTGCTGCTGGAGAGGCAGAGCTCGTAGTATTTGAAACACGCTTACATGTATTTGCTTCCTTTGACTTTCAGATGTATCTTAACGTATCTTCAGGCATATATTGACATCCAGGGCGAAGATTTGACGAAGAACTGGAATTTTCCCAAGGTGCACGCTCTGACACATGCTTTCTCTGATATTCGTGCGAAAGGAGCAGCACGCAACTTCAGTACTCGGCCGAATGAGAAACAACACGGACCATTGAAGTGAGCATACTTACATCAAACAAATCGTAAGGATGTTGCCAATCAGGTGCTCTTCCCTACTAATTCAGTCTGCTTGTGACGCTAACATTAATACACAGGTCCTGAAGCTTGATCATATCAGCCTGGTTTCTGAATTGGTCCGCAGTCGGATTCTCCACTTCGATGAAGATCAGCAGAAACGCATAATGTCACAGAGAGAACTCGAGGATGAGGATACATTAGATGATCAACCATTTGCGGGTCATCTCTACATCGGCACCCCTCAAGTCCCTGTCAGTCTCGCCGCAGTGGAGGAAGGCAACACATCAAATCGTGCATTTCAGGATTTTCGAAAGAAGTTTGCGAAGTTCCTCAACAATTTCGTTGTTTCAAACAACATCCCTTTGGCCGATGGTGTTACATGGCTGCGGCCTACTGCTAACGACAAGGTTGTTTCACTCATCTGCGTCCTCCTGAATGTCTAATCGTGATTGTGCCTTGATCCGCACCCTAGACAAGGATGGGAACGACAAGAATACCTTTGTCTGGATACTGTTCATGTTCAAGTTCGTGGTCGGCAATCACACTTTTGAACTTGCATTAGTCCTACCTATGGATGCTCCTACTGGTTCAAGACGCAGCGTGGATCGTGATCTGGGGCTAACTCGTCTTCAGGCATGGCCTCCAGCTTCATCGGAATTCATTTCCCTGCAATCTATCATTCGTGGTGCATTACTCGTGCCAGATCCTGACCACAATGGTGACTTCTTCCTCGTCGATCTTGTGGACACAGACATGTTCCTCCGTGCCAAAACTTTGAGGTCCTCCTAGGGTAGAGGCTCATTTTCAGGTGCCCGCTGGTAACTTATATTATGGACAACCGCATTAAGAGTTCTATTATTTCATCTATATACGTTGTATGGACTTTGCTGAGCGGACGTCTCATTTCTCTTCTCTTTGGTAGCATAAATGTCCGCGTCCAAAGTCCATGCGTGCTAGTCATGGAGAAGGACAACACGGGTGGTGCGTCATCTTTGGCTTCTGCATTGTCCACACTGTCCTCAGCTGCAGCACCACCGCATTCTTCTTCTTCTGCGACACCGGTGAAGGTACAACAATTCAGATGGTGAGTCTGAACAATGTTGGGTCTTGCAGAACCTAGCTGCTATTCGACCCTAAAGGGTTTCTGGACCAGGCTCAAGGCTCAGAGAAGAGGAAATATGATAGAAACTGCTCAAGACTCAGACAGACTCATACTGGTAACTGGTGAAAAGATAACTTTATTATGTAAGCTACAAAGTGCCAACATAAGGTAAGGTAAAGACAGTCTCTCCAAGCCTAGCCACAAATGAATCCCTACACCGGTCCGAGTCGTGGAGGTGGTGAGTCCTGGTTGCAACTCCTTTGTGGAGGAAGGATGATGAAGGCAAGACCGTTTGCAATGCGTAAGTTCTCATTTGTTGTTCCTTCTATATTCGTACCAATCTCTTATATACATACAGATGCGGCCTCTACTATAAGCTTCACGGCTCTGCTTGTCCCATTAGTATGAAATCCGATATTATTTGGAAGCGCTCTCGACACAATGCTTGTGTGCAGCGCTCCTCCCTCACCGAGCCCCCAAGCGCATCTAACATGCCTGGCACTCCTTCCGTTATGGAGGAGACACTTTCAGAACAGGTTCTGGTGCGACAAGCACAGGTACTTCTTCGTCTTCACGGCGCAGCAGCATGGACTCGTCTGTCCACACAGTCGATGCGGGCACTGTTGTGCCACACCTGCCACTATACTACCCACCAACCCACCATGAGACCCGCACCTGCCATGGGGGTGTGGGTATACCTGCAGGTGTGGGTGCGGGTGATGCTTGCGACACCCATGGGTACACCCATGTCATTCCCTACTCAGAGGTAAAGTACCTGTACAATGTATGTCCTTCCTTATCTATTACCACGGTGGTGATGTAATGATGTCCACCAGGCACCTCACCTGAAATAAGTTTATAAGAAGACAGCACCCTCGCCTGACTGTCATTAATTACATCGTGCCTCCTCCTGCCAGTGATAAGACGTGTCTGTTCAGGACTCATGGAAGTAAGTAGGGCGTGCATTGACTCATCAGACTTCAATTAATTCTGACTATCAGCGCACCATGTAGCCTTAGTATGTGTTCAAACACGCTGTGAACGCGCTATCAATGGTGTTTATGACATAAAGTAAGTGCCAAAATTTATATAAAGATCTCATGGCAAATTTGAAAGCCTCAGGCCAATTTTCACCTCATCGTCACCTCTCTTCGAATCATTGACATGCCTCAGTGACAGCAAAACTGAGCTGAAGACAATTCAGACTTCGAAAGCAGTTCACACATCGATGAAGACTCGACTGATTCTTCTACTGACTCAGATGAAGATCTTGTGCAAGTACGTGCTGCCATTGGGCCTGCTAGAGATGGTGCGACTGTTCAGGAAGTCCGCCAGGTGTGTCTTATTGTCGTTATTGGTGTCATTTTCCACTACTCACATACATTCAGGTGCTTGAAGTCGCACAGAACCTGCTACTGAATATGCGTGGTAAATGTCGAGAATTACTGAAACGGAATGCACTCCTCGAGGCTACTACAGCCAAAGGACATCGGTGGAACCTGACCACCAAGGATCTTGCACTCTCCGCCAAAGAAGATACTATACGGGCTCACGGGCACAAATATTATATGACACACTGTCTATGGATCAATGCCGAAATTTTTCCCTTGCGTGCGCCTCCTAACATTGAACTCTTTGGCAGTGAGCGCTGGCTGTCGCCACAGTCAATAGAGGATGGCGTAAAGGCAGAGCTATTCAAGTTCATTCCAGAAATTGATCACGAGTTGATGCATCACAAGAACTTTGCACCGCATGTACGGAATCTCTTTCAGCTTAGTTAAATTGACTTAAACTAATTCTAATTCTGGTAGTTTGCAAAGGGAGTTGGTGGCATTCGCTTGGAGATGGTGTCAGATGTCAAATCTTGCGCAGGCGCTATTTTTGGGTTGAATCCTGAATTTTTTGTTCGAGGCTACCCTCGTGATACCCAACCAGAATGCCGTGTTGTGCTTGTGAATCCCCATGGTGAACACACAAAGTTTGCTCCCATACTCTTTCTTCATCCAGAGCATCCCAACAAAGACGAATTTCTCAAAACAGCAAAGCTTGTTCGGGTGCGTATTTGTTCTATGTAAATGAGCAACATCTTGATCGTCTGGCTTCTGTTATTACAATAGGTCTTAAAAGTGGCGCTCTTTGGGAAATCCTCCCTTTCTGCCACCTATGCTCCAGCTCCCAAGACTAAGGGCAAACTCTGGCAACTATGGAATACCACTCCAGGTATGATTGCTGCTGCTGCTGTTGTTGTAAGTCCTCCTGTAACATCGTATTTCTGAGTTCACGCTGATTATTATATGTTTGTCCGTCGACAGGCAATATTTGTTCTCTCAGGCGACAAGGATCTGTATGCTAAGGGCAAAAAAAGCAACATCATGTACCACCAATATCACAACTACTATCGGCAATGCCTAATGACTGGAGGCACCTGGGCGCGAGACATCCTTAGCTTTTACAACAATGCCCTCTTTCCGGAAACCTCATCCTTGCATGCCAATCAAGACACGGCAGATACAGACTTAGGCGCTTCCCAAAACAACTGGGAAGAAGAACTCAAGCGTGCCATGGAAGAAGGAGGCCATGGAGTAGCTTTTGCTTTTAAATTTGATCCCATTGTTATCGCTCAATCTGCCTCCGTTGTGCCCCCACCATCTGCCTCTGTTGCACGCCCACCATCTGCCTCCATTGCACGCCCACCATCTGCCTCCGTTGCGCTACCAGTACATGACCCTGACATTGCCGCCACTGGATTGCCACGCATGTCTGTGACCGCTCCCATTACTTTACCCGCTCCTATCATTGCAGCGCCATCCAATTCTATTTCTTCAGCAATGCAGGACCTTACTTTGACAGATGGTTCTCGCACTGTAGAACCTAATGTGGTTGGACCTATCCCCCCAAAGCCCAAACCAAAGCCAAGGCGCAAAGCTAAAGCAGATGAGCTAGGTACCGAGGTTCGCAGGTCTGGCCGCAAGAAGTGATATCAGTCTGATCACATACTATTTGTCTCGATACTCTCTGCACTCATGCCCGCACTCATTGTTTTAGATCTTCTTTACTATGTCGATTCACCATTCTTACTATCTAGATTCAATTGTCTGGACCAACCGTCTTAATGACAATGAATGTCACTTTGTTTCACACGTCCACACCTTCTTCACTGCATCTAATGGTATTCTCAATGAGCTCATCAGCCTCTTCATAAACCAGCAAGCGCAAATCATCTATTTTTTCTTGGCGGGGGTGCTGAACTGACATCATGACTTCATCATAAACTGGCAAGCGCAAATCATCTATTTTTTCTTGGTGGGGGTGCTGAACTGACATCGCGACTTCATCATAAACCGGCAAGCGCAAATCATCTATTTTTTCTTGGCAGGGGTGCTGAACTGACATCACGACTTCATACCAAACAGTGCTGAATTCTTTGCCAGGTCAATTCAGACTTCATCGCTCAAACAACACATGATGAGGATACTTAATTTATGACCACCCTGCATTCAAACCAGTCAGAATCACTACTAAATTAGGTCAGAAGTACACACAATCAAATAGCTGAATAAGCAGCTATATTCCCAGTCATGCCAACTTTACTCCGGCTCTTGAGATCCAACTACAACCTTCTGATCATGACTTTTCATTGAAGTCTGAATCGCTCCCTGACAACACTATTACTTCTATCTCGCCCCCAATTCAGACACTCTCAACTGTAACCCACGCTCATTGTCCATACCATTGCCACCAGTCTGAGCAACAGGAACAACAACGGCAACTGCGGCAGCAGCACATTGACAGGTATTGTTATTTTTTTTACAAAAATTATACTGCCTCTGACACTCCCAATCTACCCCCTCTCATTGCTATTGCTGCTAGTCCATTGTGTGCATCTCCCTCATCACTGGATTCTGTCGCTGTCTCTCCCATTGCCACTCAATTCTCACCCGTCTACTAGGGCTGCAACCTTGCATTTACATTCGAAATTCAGTCATTTGGCTTGCTGTGACGTTCCAGCCCTGTGTAATCCTCATGCCAGTTCAAACCCATAAGTGTTATAGTAATCATTGTTTTTGTTTTCTTCTAAATTGTGTCTGTCAGTCAATGTGACTTGAGGTATGACTGCCTTGCGATGCTCTGCTGCCTTATCTCAATTTGATTCGTAAGTCCTCTTCATCTTTGTATTTCCACTCTGTGTAATGACATTCAATGTTTCAGATCACCTATCACTAATATTAATTATGTCTCGTAGTGTCTCATATGTATGCTTTCGTTGAGTTTCGAAGCCGGTGCCGCCAATAGTACAATTTTATTTATCTCAGTTTTAATTTTATTTCTATCATTGGAATTTTATTGGTCGCATTGAAATTGACATTGCACAACGAAATTTGGTTGAAATGCTAAAATATTCTTGGAAGAAACCTTGACACTTAGAACTGTCTTTTAACACCTTGTAAGGCACGGTCAATGCATATTTTAGGCCTGCCTTGGAAGGCAGACGCAAGACCAAATGGGTCACTGCCAACCGGCTTATGGCAATTTTGGGTGTTCTTGCAAGTCAGTCGTAATGCTGCTGGCAAATTGAAGCCTTTCAATCCATTTTAAGGCATGGCAACCCAAAATAGATATTTCCGACAAAGGCTGTTGGTCACGGACTTGCTTTCTAAGATGAAGCATGACCCGTGACATCATGACAACCTATAGCAAGAGTAAATGCCAATCAAGAATGGTTTTCGCCTGCCCATCAACTTACCATTAACCTGACAAGGCAATCACGAAGTTGTTTAGCATAGCAGCAGACAGACGAGCTGGGAATCTCACAAGAACACCAATCTAGTGAACAGGTATAAATCATTGTACTGTCATATACTGGATTCTACACCTCACTTCCACTATGATATCTTGTCCAAATCCTCATATATCCGGACATATCCATATGATCCCCACCTGATCCAGTTCACACATCCAATCCATACTCCATCCGATCCTCATCTGGCGATCCTCATCCATGTCCTATCCGAACCCCTGGCTTTTGGACCTTCGGATCTTGTCTGTGGTCATATCCGAAACTATTCCCATGCACCTGTGCATTACCCCATTTAGGATATACCTGTGTTTCCAGCTCTCGGTTATCTCTGCTTCCGTCTTGATAATGTATTCTGTATGAGTTTCATCTCCGAGTTCATTTCCTTATGATCTGTTTCACTTACTAATACATTTCCACATGCTTGTACATAGCCTTACCTCTCTGCTTACTGATCTGCACAGACTTGCCTCTAGTATAGAAACTCCTGTAGAAACTCCTGTACTTCCTTAGTCTGAATATCATATTAGTCCTCACACTAGATCTCACTCTAAGTCCTCATACTAGTTCTTTCCTTCTGAATATCCACCTTAGGCCTAGGGAGGAATTCCCTAGGCTGGAGCTCCGCTCCTCTGCTCCCCCAATCCTCTGCTCACCCACTCATCCAATCCTCCATTCCTCTGAGTTTCCGGAAGTTCCTCCGGATCCTTCCTGCAGTCCTCCGGACCTATTCTGCTTCGGACTTTGTCCCTGCAGCCTTTCCTCTGTCTCCATTCTACTCAGGATTCATCCTGAGTAGCCATTACACATATCTGTACTAGGATGAAACCTCATAGTAATTTCTGGAAGTCCCTTCGGAACTTTCCCGCACCCCTCCGGAAGTTCTCGCACTCATCCGGATCTGGACTTTCCCGCTGTGTGCAAGGAACAATAGCTAGATGAGAAGGGGTGTAATGGGAAGAAAGGGGGAAGTGGGGTAAAAACTCAAATAGACCTCTGGACGCGAGTATAGATTTGGCCTGAGGGGATTGCTACTGAGAATGATTCCTCTAAGTAAAAGTGTGAGGGGAAACGTAGAAACTAATAAGGGTGACTGAGACTAAAAGGAAATGCGAAAGCCGAAGCCGACACGATGCGAGCGCGAGCGAGCTGCCAAAAATGCGATGTGATATACGCGTAGACGAAGCGCCAATAAGATGCAATGCAATGCGAGCATGAGTGGCCGCGATGTGATGAAACGCGAAAGCATGCGGTGTGTGTGAGGAATGATAGCTAGATGAGAAGGGGTGAAAGGGGGAGAAAGGGTGAAGTGGGGTAAAACTCAAATAGACCTCTGGACGCGAGTATAGATTTGGCCCAAGGGGATTGCTACTGAGAATGATTCCTCTAAGTAAAATATGGAGGGGGAAACTTTAGAAACTGGTAAGAGTAACTGAGAATGGAAGAGTGTGCAACATTGTGCTTGATGCGATGTAGGGATTCATTTCTGGCTAGGCTTGGAGAGACTGTCTTTACCTTACCTTATGTTGGCACTTTGTAGCTTACATAATCAAGTTACCTTTTCACCAGTTCTACTATGAGTCTGAGTATTCAGCAAGTTTCTATCATATTTCCTCTTCTCTGAGCCTTGAGCCTGGTCCAGAAACCCTTTAGGGTCGAATAGCAGCTAGGTTCTGCAAGACCCAACATTGTTCAGACTCACCATCTGAATTGTTGTACCTTCAGCGTGAATGTTAGCGCGACCGTTAATACAGCGCGCGATGTGGTCGGCCGAAGGTTTTTAGACTTAGAGTCTGAGTGTTGCATGCAAACAGATGATAATTTTTGATAACGGGAAAAGAAGATACATGAAAATTCCTAAGTCTAAAGTATATATGATAGCGCGCGTAGTGCTGTTCGGAGCCGAGAAGATAATGGTAATACGTATCAAGGGTCCATAACGCAAGTAACAAAACATACACGATATCACCTTCGGAAATATAATCAGTCTAACACGAATGAGATAAAATACGCACCAATGGACAAGTGGAGGACATGGATAGGACGGAGGAATGACGCACGACGGAACTGACGAAAAGTGGATGCAAACCAATGTAGGTTTACAACTCAGAGTGGTGCTATAGGCTCCAAACTGATATCTTTATGTTGTAGGTCATGCACTGCCTATCTGCTATACTTGCGGAACAAGTGCATTCGACCCTAAAGGGGAAGCTAGTGCAGCAAAGGTCTAGAAATGGATGCAAAAGGTGCCACTCATCGGCCAATGCGAAGTGCGGGAAAGCGGCAGGTGCGTGCGCATAAGCACGGGAACGTAGTGGTCAGCTGAAAGCGGAAGGCATGGGAAAGACACGGCTGTGAAGCAGCCGATGCGCAAAGGGTTTGGATGATAATAGAGATGAAGGACAATAGGAATAGACGTAGAGCGAGGCAATAACTGATACGATGCAAGTGGTAAATGGATACTGATTGCCAATAGCTACCAACTGTAGGCTAATGGGAGTTTGCTACTGGAACATCCGGAAAACAAGCTACTGAATGATATGTACTGCTAGTGCTTAAGTATTGCGCTAAGCACTGTCACATGGAACCGAGCTGATGCGCTACCGAGCTATGTATGTAAAGCTATATGTAATAAAGGTGGTCCAATGCGAAAATGGTTTGATATGTAAATATAATTATGAAACAACGTACCATTGGGTTGGTTTTGGACTATGGATGGGTGCGGAACGTCGGCTGATGAAGCGCAAGAAAAGCGGCCACTAAGCGCGGCTGTGCATGCGCACGGGAATGTTGCGGCTGTCGTGGGAAAGTAGCGGCCGCTATGCACGACTCGTGGGAGAGCTGCGCTTCATGTAGGCAAGTAATAGGGTGCTGAGGGATACCACAAAAATAGCCTCTATGAGGCTACAAGGACTCCAAGTCCTACACCGAAGTGCGCGCGTGAGCCGCGGCCGTCAGCCGACGATGCAAGACATGCGCACTATACCAAGGATAGCACATACTGCAATTAGAACCAGAGGGACAACACAAAAAGGCCTATACGAGGCCACAAAGACCATAGGTCTTACACCACGCTCCTTCAGAAGTCCTATGGACTTCCTCCAGATGTCATCTGCAACATCAGGTGACCGACTTGAAAATGATAAAATCATGTAAAGCTTTGTCTACTCTAAAATACATATAATATCTATCACAATTGTAATCCAAATGAGAAAGCTTTAAATACCTGGACTAAGTTGGATAGAAACTACCAACGGTACAATCTTGACAGTCAGTTTGCAATTACCTATCAAGTTTGACAGATATCCATAAAACTTTACAAGCCTAGAGTGCTTAGGACAAACTCATCAAAGACTCAAAGGTGCTGAATACTGTAGATGATTGTGATAATTTATTTTCAAAAACCAATTTTATTGACAAATGTACAAATGTGCTACATAGTAGTATACAGTAGACTATGAAACAAGAAACAAAGTAATAGTTGGAGGGGATCACCAAAGAGCCAGGGAGGAGAGGTCCATGAAGGAGGCCAGGGAGGAGGGTCCATCAACGGCCAGAGAAGAGTCCACCAACGGCCAGAGAGGGTCCACCAAAGAAGGCCAAGGAGGAGGGTCCTAAAGAAGGCCAGGGAGGAGGGTGTACGAAGGAGCCAGGTAGAAGGGTCCATTAAAGAAGGCCAGGGAGGAGGGTTCACCAAGGAGAGGGAGCACATGAAGAACGGTGTAGAGACTCATGCCTCTCATTGTGCAATATGGCAGTTTTCACTGGGGAGTACATGGCACGAACTTGTAGCATCACTCTGTGTGCTACCTGCAGCTATCTCTATATGAGGCACAGCTTTCCCGCGCAATGCGCGCCATGCGCGCGTACCTTTCCCGCGCTTCACGATGTATATGCGCGCGCGCTTTCCCGCGCTGTAGCACCCTATAGCGCCAGCCATCCGGAAGCATCCATCCACTGTCCACCAAGTTCCCTAGTGCGTATATTTCCATTTCTCACATTTGCATATTGTTCCATCTTTATTTTTATGGACCCTTACTTACATATATCTTTACATACCTTACTCAGTAGCGCTTCGGCTCCGCATGACAGCGCTTAGGCGCCATACTTAAGCGCCAGCAGTACATACTTACTTACTAACTTACTCTCCCACCAGAACGACAGAGGACTTACTGGTTACTACCCACTATTCACCTAGCAGAACATAGTAGAAATCTATTTGTTTACACCTCGCATCTCTCTTCTCTTGTCTTACATCATATCATCACTTAAGCAAACTCACTCTTACTCTCTCTCATATCTGTATACACGCGCACGCTTTCCCGCGCTTCGCGCCATACACGCGCGCATTCCCGCGCCTTGCGCGCACCTGCGCTTTCTCGCGCTTCGCATTGGCCAACCAGTAGCGCTTTCAGCGCATACCTCTAGATCCTTGCTGCACTCGCTTCCCCTTTAGGGTCGAACGCACTTGTTGTCTCAAGTATAGCAGACTAGGCAACGCGCGACCTTACAACATTTATAGATACAACCAGGAGCATTGTTCGTGCCTCGCTGTATCATTGAACCTTCAACGGAACAGAAAGAGTAGAGGCAGGCAGAGCTCACAAGGACTTCACAAAAAAATTTCAAACCCCCAGCTCCCATGATGTACACACCTTAGTAAGCATTAATATTACATAGCATTGCAATTCTATTGCAAACAAGTATCTTCAAGTATCACAAAGTCACACTCTAGCAATGGTCTATCGACATTTATCTATCATAGGTCACACTTGTGGCATCTTACATACGAGCCTCAGACTTATAGTCTTCTTGTAATTCCTTCTCATTCAAAGTCATGTTGCTCCTACTTATGTATCACTTTGTCTTAGAATATAAATATAAATATTTCGTGTATTTTTGATCTGATTCTGTCAATAGTATCTATGAAAACCTTCTTCTCGCCGGTTTCCTGATGAATTAAGGGCACATACTCGGGTAAGGGGCACAGTGCACGAGCTGAAGCCAAGCCCTTCGGAATCAGTCCTGCCCTTTGTGCACGGTCTTAACATGTACTAGTCACAGACAGTGCTGATAGACTTACTGAGCAGCAATGCCCTTCAGGCCTGGGGGCACTTGTATTATCATCACAGTCAGTACTAGGTTAGCAGAACAGATGATACTAGTCGATCAACAGATTAGGCAGTTGGCTTGAATTGAGAAAAGCACCCACATGTAGTACAATGCACCATTGGATTGGAATGTTGGCAACATAGGATCAATAGGACTAATTCCACTCCGATGCTTGGGCAAGGTGCGCCATAGGGTCATGACAAAAATGGCAGTGTCATATGCCAAAGGCAACCATGCCTGAGTAACAGAGAGAGCCCTGACATTGCTGTATGGTGAGTATTTTTTTTTAAAACTAAGAGAACAGTGACTTCATACAGCGGCAAATCATAAACCTCATGACAGGCTAATAGAGAAGTCAGTAACAAGCCACCACATCGGGTAACAGTACTTGCAATGTATTTGTTAAGCATGAGGAACCACTAGAAACATATGATATCACTGTTATCTGCACAAGTAAAAGGTGTGCTCACTTTTGCCAAGAGCCATCAAATATGCCTCAAATGCAACCTGGACTAATAAGAGAAGGCCTATGGCCGCAATGACAAGCCTGCATTCCCAATACAAAGCATGGACCCTACAAAAATCGTAAGAGGTACCTTATCATCGCACTTGAACTGAACTCACCACATCAGCATTATCAATTCTGCTATACTGACACCAAGGATCACCATGGCACCTTGATATCTGACGAAATTTCTGCAACTTAACAGCAGTTTGATGCCAGTCATCTTTAGATCGGAAGCCACAAACCTCTAAGATAATATAAACAATTAGATTTGGAGACACTTGATGGACAAAGCAGTCACCTACCTCTGTGGGCCAATTGGGGAGGGTCAGCACTGACTATAAATTTCAATAAAATATAATCTACGACGAAAGGACAGACCTCACCAATAATTTTGACAACAAATCCCAGAGGTGTGATATATTGATTCTTGGTTTTGAAAGAAAATGTAATTCCAGGAATGAGTCAAATGTGGTTTCACATACCAGCAGAAAGAGGTACCCAGCTAGAATGAATTTGGAGTGAATTATGTGGATAAATATATCAGAGGGTAGCCTATACTTACCAAGTCCTTTGTGTTTACACCAGATCAAGTCTACCTGGAAAATACTTCAGACCTGTTTTTGATATAAAATAGTCATGAAACGTACCTCATCCACAAAGGTGATCATATGATCCCAGCACAGAATTGTGAAACTCGCAATAGCCACAAACTTGAGATACAATAACACATCAGATGGCGAGAGGGTGATTGATCTGAATAAGATGTACAGTGACCGCCTGTTGACTAGCAATAGTAACGCCGAGAGATAATTCATCAAGGCATGCGATACAAAACAACAACATAGGCACTTACGCATGGAGTGAATCTAGGGTCACAGATTGCATGGTCACAGCATCCATTCTTGACAAAAAGTGTAACAGACAAGATGAGATGGGTCCGTGAGACCCTGCAGTTGCGATCTCTGATTGGCCACTGGTGTCTTATATGGATGTCTGACCCCATGATAGAGACTTTGCGTCAAGGGGTAATCTACTTCTAAGATAAGCGTCTGCGGAGGTCATGAGCTTCTCCAAAGAGAAAGACACATATTACAAGTCCTTACTAAGTGCCAGAGACTTGCCGTGCGCTGAATGTGCGGCTGAGTCATACAAGTGCAATACATTCGAGATCCCAGTTCCAATTTAAGGGGGACATAATGGTTCATCAAGCTGGGTAAAACGACATTGAGAACTCGTCGCAAACATTTGCGAAGGGGAACGACTTGAGTCGATTGACGCTGTAGAGATACAACAATTGCTGGGCACTACATGAAGTAAGTAGCCAGCAATATAAGAATGTTGTGGTCATGCACAGCCTAGTCTGCTATACTTGCAAGACAAGTGCGTTCGACCCGAGGGGTTTGCTGTATGGTTTTAGAATAATCAGTTATATCAAAAGGAAGATAGTCCGAAGCGTGGGAAACAAAGTCCGAAGGTATAATTATGAGTCCAATGTCAAAAACATTGGGTCCAATCTTTTCGGGTTTTGGGTTAGCGGGTTTTCCTCGGGTTGCGTTGGGTTAGCATCGGGCTTGCATCAGGAATATAGCGAATGTCAGGGATAGCGAATGGCGGGTTACTGTCAGATGTTTCGGATAAAGAATGGATGATATTGCGGAATCCAACTAAGAACTACGAATATCGGATGACCTCCTCCTACTTGGAGGTAGAAAGGTAAAGTAAATAGGTAGGAGGTATGTGAAATTTATAGTGTCTATGTAGAATTTCGGAGTGCTATAGGCGAAAGTGGTAGTGCTGATTTTCGGGTCCGATGTCCTATGTCATAAGACATGCTGTACTGCGGACATGTAATAACGCGTTCTACAATGTTAGCGACGTGAAAATGAATAACTGTGCACCTAGTGGGGATAGATACGACAGGACAAGACATAGGGAGGGCAAGTGTGCGGGAAAATATCGGGTCCGATGCGCGGGAAACATCGGGTCTGTCGGATTAGCGTTGGGTTTAGCAGGTTAGCGTTGGGTTTAGTGGATAAACATCGGATTGAGCAGATGAGTGTCGGATAACATTGGAAGTGATTCATGAGTTTGACATGCATGGGAAAATAGCTGAATACATGCTCAGCACGAGCTCGAGTGCTACAATGCATCATGGTGATAATCACAATGCATGGGTGGCACTGGTGGCTGTGCATGAATAATACTAATTACTCTCCTTGGATACTACTCAGATTACTAGTGATGTAATGGTATGAGTACTGTGTATACTGTAAATGATAACTTGCTGTCAAACAAAGGAGAATTCAAGAATCTCGATCGTATTATTTGCTAATTAACTGTAAAGTGTTGGTGGTAGTACAACATCTAGTGTCTGTTTGAACACCTGAGGTTAATGAATGTATTATTGTCCACTTGAATAACATACTTTGCATGTCTATGTCATACAGCAGTCTGTACGATGGTCTTATTCAAACCATTGCCTCCTGGCACCTGCTGCGTTCATTGTTCACAAGGTCAAATGCATTAGTCACTGCAGGGAAGGCGAAGCAGATGTGAACATCACCATCTTGCTGTCCTTGAGAGAATATATCACCGTCGAAAGCTCCTGCATGACTTTGCATTTCGAACAATTCTGTTGTCATTGGAGAAGTCTGGGAGCTAGGAGCTGGTGGTTGCGGGTTCATGATATCTTTGACAGGCCTTTGGCAATCAAAGCAGAGTGGGAATTTGCTTCCAAAATGTGTGTCGAGTGGTACAGAATCACGTGTGCCCTCCTTCTTTAAGCTGAGTGTGATGCATGACATCATTACGACCTTGTAAAGGAACGTGGTCGAGAATAAGATGAAGCAGGAAATTCATGATCTGCATAAATTGGACTCACCGTTAATCTGCAATATTTATCCATCGATGTTGGAAAATCAGCTCCTGGATTACCAATTGACCATACTCACATAAGTTCAAGTCTGAAAAGAATTTCAGTTTTAGAGCATGTCAGGTAGCTATGCCACTCAACACATAGAAAATGTACTGTCCAGTAATGTTCTTCAAGCCTTCTGGAGCCCTCACAACCATGATGATAAAGATAGGGTTTATGGTACACATTACACTGTTAAATTAAATCATATAAAAGTGTGCAATTGTTTGATCCAGGAGTGTACCTGTAAAATAAAACTCCATCTGCAAACAGTGTGTGGATGATATGCCCTGCCTCCTTATTTTTCATCAAGGGCAATGTTCAGTTCAAAGTTAAGGCAAAGACGACTGTGTCATAGAGGAGAGGGACCCATGCCCATGCAGATGCAAGACCCTTTCTGAGTTCACTTTCAGTACTCCACTAACTGAACTAAAGCATGGATAACATACACATTAGAGAATTCCATGCAACAAGCTGTGTGAAAACCATGAGTAGATGAGATAACAAGCATCTAGATAGATGGGTTCACAATGTATAAAAGAGGAGTGAGGGACAGCTGATCAACAGATTAGGTGGACCCAAATCGCACGTCAAACGACTTTGGTACTCACCTACACCGTGAGACAACAGCCAAGCGCCAACTGCAACCCAAACAAACAATAACGATGCTACAAGGATCACAACACATCTGTTGTCATGGTACATAGCTCGAACACTGATGGATAGGATTTAGGGATTGTGCATGGTGATAACTAGTACATTTCGATTGAGAGCTCACCGCAGGAACATCATTAGTCCCACAACTTGAATCCCAACTGCAGTCATGGCCCCCTCATACCAAACACAATGCTCACATTTATGCACCTGTCACAACACACTGAAGTTGAGAATTAGATGTCTTACTTCTGCATTGCTTGTTAGGTTATCTTTATAAAAAAAACAGAAAGTATACTAACTATGAACAACCAAGAAGGCAGGCTATATGCTTCATGATAATTAAAGTGTCACTCATCAGCACAACAGGTATCTAGAACTTACCAACAAGGTTCATGATGAAACCGATAGGTGTGAGGTACCAATTCTACATCAAATTAAGGCAGGAAACATCATTATCAGCCCACCAACGTATGAGCAAGAATAAGAATGTCACTGAAAATTGATGTCACCACCAAGAAAATAATCTATGGGCGAGCTCACAGAGGTTCTTCAGACAACCCCATATCATCTCCACCTGTGGTAGGTTAGCCAATGGGCCAGATAAATAATAAAGACAGACCTTGTCTGCAAAAGTGATTGCATGATCTCACACCAGAATTGTGAAGCCAAGGACACCAACAGCCTGTCTCCTCAGCCTAAATCATTGTATGTGTATTTAATAACCCACAACAGTTTGAGAACTGGTAGGAGTGGTGAGGAAACTGAGGGACATAGCATGAGACATGGCTCTTACGCTTCCAGCACCTCACTGATGATTTTGGTGTTCAGTGGGAGCGACATGGTCAAAGTACCTCTTAGACCCAATAGTTGTGCTATGAACAGAAGGGCAAATGGTGCCGCTGATCCTAAAGAAAAGAAAAAGGTATGCGGGGGAGTCAGATCAGTGAAACCTCGCTGCTCATAAATATGTACATACTTGTATACTGGTGATGTCCCCAAGATATGGATATCAGACATTACTGCAATGTAGACTTTGCCAAGATACCAAGCATCAATGAAGCACGATACTTGATGCTTGATGCATTGATGATCAAATGACAGCTGTGCTCAAAATGCGAGCGATGCTACACAGCCTGCGAGGTGTCTGTACTTTACAAGGGTTTACATGATTGCAGGGAAGTCCATGGCAAGTCTCCCAAATTCAAATTCTGTCAAGTGAAGGCTTGAATAAAACTTTGTCTGCCCTAAAGTTCAGAACTAGGCACGGCAGAGCAAGGTATCTTGACCATGCATTATTTGATACCACCCACGGCAGGAACAACGGATTGATGGGGTACACCCTACATCAATGCATCTGGGGATTTGTGTCAAAGTTCAAGAATAGAAGTTAGGGACAAGAAAGCTTCAACGAGGCCTTTCTACGACTCGGAGTACTTTGATGTCCATAAGCCATGAGCCAATGAAAAACAAGACATGGGCATTGTACCTATCACAAAACCCTTGGTAGGAAAAAAGCGACTATCTCCATTAGTCCAAGGTTTGCTTAGGGGACACTAGACCAAACCTAGATACTTATGGGTGAGTCAAGTCAACCTATAAATTGCAACAGTGAACGAGGCTACAGCCACAATCACAACTGCAGCGACTGATTGTAGGACACGCTGCATTACGATGTTGCCCAGATTTGCATTGGTGCTCAGATGCAGTTGGCAGTTCCTCAACTGACTCTGTCCGAATCTACAGTGATGGAAAACACGTTTGATTTGATGATATCTGTGACAGAAATGAAGTAAAAAAATAACAGAAGGCAGTGAGCCAGTGATTATGACGGAAGCAGGCTGTGTAACATGCCAAGGTACAACTTGCCTGCTGCCTTGTTGGTCCACCAACATTTCTGGCCTCAAGGTTATGGAATATCTGACAAGTCCATGCATACTGGATCCATTCTCTTGAAGCTCTGCTTCTCATTCATGGATCAAAGACTCTGGCGATTGACAGGTTCATGTGCAGAAAGGTGTAACTTGAGAAATTGAGCCTAACTTTGTCGGGAAGATGCACTTGAAACCCCTTGACACAGCCTGCGTACAGATACCTTTATGAGGGGAAGGGCCTGATATGTCATTGTGGTGCTCATCTTCTACGGCTAGTTTCAACCTTGTACTTGTCGTGCTCTTGGGAGTGCTACCAAAAGATAGCCACAAGCTATGACATTGATACCTTCTGACTTGAGGGCTGCGTTATGTCAGGTACCGTCATAAGTGTGACACTGCAGGTGTCAGTGATGTGGACTAATCTGCCACTATAGGTGCTAGTGTTTGCGCTTTATGTGATTGTAGGGGCACTTGCTTGGTAAAGATGTCATAATATGCATGAGGTTAGGAACTGAGTTGGGGCAAAGCAAACAGAGTTTCAAATTTCTGCGACATCATGCATCATAATGGATGTCAGTAATCGATAACATGATAAGAAAGCTTTTGTGAAGGATGAATCCAAGGGCAAATGTGACGCGTGACGGTCCAACCATGAGTCACGCCTGTGTCACGAATAGTAACGGACAGTCACACGCCGCAGTCCGTTCGGCAGACAGTGACTTCAACAGTAATTGATTAGATGCTAATAGTACATCTGTGAGCTACAGTGTGTACGGAGAATTATATAGAGCTAAATGCTAAAGCGCTAATGATTAATGATGTGTAAAATATTGCTGAGGGAACGTATGTGGATGTACTAGTGGGTATTCACACATAGATGGATTGTGAAGCCCTTGACTTGCCGGGTGACGAGTTGAGCAAAAAAAGTATGGTGGATGTAGTCAGGAATACTGAAACCAGTGTGAGATGACGGATGTATATGGTGGTAGCGCGTGTCCAGGCTGGATGTTGCAGGAAGTTCTGGTGGCAAATTCTGCGGTTGGTTCGAAGTTGAAGCTTTTGACGTTGTGGTGGCAATCGTTCGTTTGCCCCCAAGGGCCAAGAAGTCCCGCGAACCTTTGCTGACTGACACAATCAGGATATCCTGCAAGATGTTCTTTAATTCATGCAGTCAGTTCAATCATTGTCCGGGGTCCCATCTCTGGGTAGCGAAAGAGCGCCGGCGGTAGTGATGAGGTCGTCCTTGCGCCTGTATAATGATAGCGAGCCGTCAAATACCTTCGTTTTGATGTCTTTCTTAATGCGCGAGAGCCCGAATTTATGAGCTGGCCAATCCTTGACACTTTCTCTTCAGACGGTAGAAGAGCGGCTGTGATTTGGAAAAAAGCCTGCGAGGCACATACATACCCCTGCTATGGTCTTTAAGACTCTGCTCCGCGACCTGCACAATGAAATTAGTGTTACAGGAACCTAAAAATACATAATCATACCTTGTGTACTCTCGCAGCTACTGAAATGTTCTTTCTTGCAGGTGCCATTTGTGACATCTACGGGTGCATCCTGGATCCTGGACTTATAGTTGAGTTCGGTAGATGCCACCAGCTTGCCTCGGCGATGCCCCATGGGTCCAGCTCAGCACTTGGTCTGTTGCTCAGAGCGCTCAGTGTTCAAACGCTCACAGACTGCGGCTGCAAAGAAACGCCAAATTTAATGTCCGACATCGGCAGCCACGGCAGGTGATCAGGCGCTTGACCCTGAACCACCCAAAGGGGAGTCGAGTCCGATTCGTTTATGTAGATTTGTGAGTGTGACAGTGTTTTTCGTCAATCGCTCTTCTGCTCTATTCATTGTGGCCGTGGGGTTGAGCTCGAAGACAACGGAACACGAGAAGAGTGCGTACGTTCGGACTTAGAATGACGGTATAAAAAATTGGATAATCGGGTAAATACTCAGGTTTATAACAGGGTCAAGACAATACGGTAGCAAGAACGAACGGGTAGTAAGACCGGTAAGGTACGATGACCGCTGGTAAGAATATCGATAGTTGTGACATCGAGTAAACTGAAGAATAAATATGCTAATATGTGTAGTCAGGGGTTTGGAACGGAAACGTCAATAGAATATATTGTGTGGTCGCTAGCGCTTATAAGTCGCCCACCGGGTTATCCACCAACCAAAGTTCCTACTAATTGTAATCAATCTCTAGTACTGATGCGGAGACAGACAACAATATTTTATCCTCACTTCAGCTCATTCCAAATTTTGCTCATGAATGAGGGGGTTTCTGAACTAGACACATCGTACGTGGCCGTGATATTTGCACCTCTCCTCGATTCGATCACAATGTGAATAGTCTGGTACTAGTATCACCCGCTTCAGTCCAGCATTGCCATGGCCCAGGTCCGGTCTGGTCTGATTTGAGTAAATATATTATATGACGGTGATTCGATTGGCATCATGGGTCATGACTTCAGCCGTTACGTGCCACGGCAACGCGTTGGACCATGCCCTAGTCATGATCGGGCCCAGGAAGACTAACCCATTGCCGATTCTTTCAACGGTGATGAGCCCAGTGGTCAGACCGACTTGGATGCTCTCCCACACTGAGTCCCTGTACTACGGTTGCGACTTGGTTACGACTGGTATCACCTCGGATATGGCGTCTAGTATCTACCTCTTTTTAGCGTCGTGATTGCTACCCTTCCGGTTCTTTTGCATCCCTAAACGACGCTACGTTGCTAGCCTGGAAATGTATGTGGGATTCTCGCGATGAGACTCTACAGTATATAAGCGCGAAGGGCGATGGTAGGCATATTAACTTTTGAACCCAGGTCCCATATCCCCCCTCGCAGGCGACGCACTGATGGGACCATATTTGACGCGCCTTACATTCCTTGTTGCACTTCTAGCTGGCTTAGTTGTGCAAATCCAGGCACTCTCCCCTAACTATCTCGCGTGCCAATTGCAAAAGGATGCAGAAACCTCTCCGTTAACTGGGTGTCCAGCAGGAACCCTGTATGTGTCGCCCACAGATAGCAGGGCAAATTTTCAAAGTGTTCAAGCTGCTATAGAGTCTCTGTGGGTAACTGTCGCGATTTTTTTGTCTTCTGTCCTGATATTCCCCCAGGCCACAGACGGGCGACGCTGTAATTCTGATTGGAGCAGGAGAATACTTTGAAATGGTCAATGTTGCGCGATCCGCACCGCTCACTCTTCTGGTAATCATCACTTTCTCAGGCGTAAAGTTCAATTGCTGAGATATTTTTTGTGTAGGGTCAACTTGATCCTTCCACTGCTTACGATACAGCGGGGAATGCTTCTCAGCGCAACCTTGTTCACATTTGGAACAATATATATGTCAAAGATGGGCTGAACGATGTGCAGACCGCGACTTTCACTATTTCACCTGCCTCAGGAGAGAATTTCGGTAACACTGACTTTAGAGCGTATAATATCGACTTCGAAAATCGTTCTGTAAGCGTTTATTTATCTCCTGTACTTGTACATCTGTACAATCTCACTTAATTCAGGCCAACTACTCGATTTCTCAAGCCCTCGTCACCGCCATCAGCTATGCAAATGCTTCCTTCTATGGCTGCACCTTTGCCAGCTGGCAAGATACGTGGTACACCGGTAGCAACGCGCACACATATGTCGTTGACAGTATAATATATGGTCAAACTGATTGTAAGTCATGTTGTCTTGGAAAAGTCGGGTTGCAGCTGCTGATGTTATGGCAAGACCTTTTCGGATTTGGCATGGCGTAAGTGTGTATTAATCCATGTATAAACACCCTGAGTAACCTTTGGAATAGCTGGTTCCAAAGCGTGATTTTGGCCAACCGAGCTTGTGGTGGTGGTATCACAGCCTGGCAAGGTGCGACTGGCACCAGGAATGGGGCATACATCGCCGATTCCAAAATAATTCGGGTCAGTTTTCTGGTCTGGTGCTCATGTTTTTAATGACTATTTTCGTTTTAAACCCAGTCCCCGGATGCCAATGCTACCACTCCGACTGATGCCGGCTGCTCCCTCGGTAAGCTAAGAAATGTAATACATGTTTTAGTTGTAAAGTTAAGCTTGGATCGCCTCTAGGACGCCCATGGAATGCGATGGCCGTTGCTGTGTACATGAACACCTACATGGACGAGAGTATTCGACCTGCAGGTTTCACTTCTTGGTCTGGAAAGTAAGCACTGTTGTTGGGGGATGACACCGATCACTGATTCTCTATGGCAGAGCAAGCATTCCAGACACCACTTATTACGCAGAGTTCAATTCGTCTGGTAAGCCTCATGCACTCATGCTGCAGGCGTCAGATCCTTACGCTCCTCGCAGGTCCTGGAGGGGATATGTCAGCACGTGTAGCGCAAGACCATATCCTGACTTCCGACCAGGCATCATCCTTCACGCTAGAGGAAGTATTTGCCGGTATACCAGAGTGGATTGACTTTAATTACGAGTATTGATGGGTTTTGTGATATTGTACTACAAAAACTCCAATGACGGAAATTCGTCAGCAATTAATTGAACGACGTTCCTCGCATTTAGCATCCTCACACATACGGCAGCCACACAGGTTGATGCCGATTCAAGCCCATTGGAGCTTCCACATCTTTGACAGGCGTAACGGATAGCTGTGCTGCATGGCGAATAGCTGTCATCGTCCTGAGAGGCCCTTCAACGTCCCTTTTGTCACCTGTCGCCTCGTGGAGTGTGACAGATAGTGCTACTACCTCTAGGTTTGGTGGGTTCAATCGCTTTGGTAGAGGTTTCCCATCTCCGAACGCGGTATCTGGCGAAAGTTGCCCAAGTGATCGGAGCCATTGCGCAACTGCTGCTAAAGAGACACGGACTTCCCAGGAGCCGCCCTCCTGTTCAATAAGAGTTTTTTTTAAGAAATTGACTACGACAATGAACGTCGCTGGGGCCTGAGGACTCACAGTGATCGTTTTTGCGATTGCAGCTTGAATTCCAAAAGCGAGGAAGTACCCTGCAACATGATCCAAGGCTTGCACAGGGAGTGCACGAGGTTCTGGCTTATCCACGACGGGCAGCCCATTGAATTTAGCAAAAGCTTCAGCCTCTGCCCAATTAAAGCCCGTAGCAGTCTGTACGAGCGAGTCGAACTAGACATCTCATTGTCAGAAAGTATAGTGATAAAAGTTAAAAAGATATTACGCCACGCTTGTGTTTCCAGGGACCCTCCCAACCGTACGCTGTCAGATTGGCGCATACAATACCAGGCCGAATCTTGGCAAGTTCCTGGGGTCCAAACCCTTTTTCCTGAAGGCCACCTGGTCGGTATGCTTGCAGGAATACATCAGCATCCTTGATTAATTCTTTCAGGCAGTCATTTTGTGGGGCTTGGGTGAGATCGAGCTGCGTTGTGCGCTTGCCACGAGATGTATCGACATCAAACGCGGGCAAATCAGGAAGCTTTGGGGAGGTGACGAGGAGCACGTCAGCGCCATACGCTGTCGAATTTGTAGATCAATAATGCGACCCGGATCACTTCGAGAGAGGAATATTGCCACATGCCTGCAAGCGTTCGGCCGCACACCGGTCCTGAAAGTACCCGGCACAGGTCTAACACTCTAATTCCCTCGAGAGGGAACTGCGGAGACTCCTTGATGTCCCGTTTAGGAGCTTCTCCGATCTTGATAAGCTGGATTGGAGGCGTTCCTCTTAATGCAGCTGCTTGGGGATGCTTGTCCCACTCCTCGAATGACCTATAGGCACTAACACACATTTTCTGCTTTACTGCTTCATCTTCGAAGTCTTTCGCATTCCATTGCAATAGCGCGGCTTGAACGGCTTCACGAGTGGGTTCACACTGCAAAATATTGAGGATGCCCTGTCGGTGACTTTGGTGATCGTTAGCTACCAAACACCTGGCTAAAAATGATGCAAGCTTACTGCGGGAAGTTGGTATGCAGACGAACAAAACTGTCCTTGGTTCTGTATATTCCTGCCAGATAATCCCGCGCAGACGTAATAGGCACCTGGCCATCCACGGTGTACCAAGATTCACTGCTTGGTTTTAGTAAGATGAGATCAAAGATAGAGGGAAGAGTAACCTAGAGATGTCTAGAATAGCGTGACGTGCGTCGACACTGACGTCTTGCATACTTCCGGTCCTCAGAGAAAGGACATATGCAGCTGCTAGGCCTGATAGGCCGATAGATGTCTCAAGGGGGCTTGCTCATATCGATCGACATCCGGGCATTTGAGAGAGGTTTGCTAACCTGGGCTGCTTTCCCTAGCTTGAAGGAAGAATCGATAGCAGTGTCAGGGCAGCCACTGAGTTTGAGGTGTGAAAGGATCTCTGAAGGCAAATCATTGACGAGCCAAAGAGAAGTGGCCTGATCGCATGATTGTAAGGTGTAGGACATGTTTCTGCGCCAAATACTGAACGGGAGATATGGTCGGAATGTTTAGGAAGTGCACAGTGGTGACCTGACTGGGATAGTAGTAGGATAGCAAGAGTCAGCTGAAAGAGTGAGTCCGTCCGAGGCTACAAGAATGTCACAAAAAGAAATATGAATTGTGCACGTCCAACGCGTTGGTTGACAGCTCAGCACGCTCGCCAGGTCTCAATCTTTGCGAGTGAGGTCTTTAAAAATGCAGAATCCTGAAGATCATGCCAACTCATCGAATACATATATAGGGTACAGGTATGGGAAAATTGATGTCCGTCAACGCGATACACTAGCACTTGGTCCGACGACCTACCGTATAGCATGATTTGAGCTCGTTATCTCTCCTTTCTTGCAATTGCCTCCTTTTCCTCTCTGTCGACGGTAGAATGAAATTAGAAAATAAAATCTATCGCACAATTCTATCGGGTACATGAGAATTCCCAATAAAGTGTCATTGAAAGCGGAAGTTTAAATGTGTCGGGATAAGCCGCGAAACCGAGAACTCCCGAAGAGGTGAATATTTTGGTAAGCGCAGCCTTTCGTTTACTCTGTCCTCTTCGGTATGGTCTCCAGAGCACTGTCGGCGTCGCTAGCCCGTTCACTCAGGACTTCAGCACGCAATCCTGTAAGTTTTCAGGCCTTTCTATGTCGTCACTCTTTGATTTTCATCCCCAACCACAGCGGCCTTTGCGGTCATTTGCGACAGCTGTAAATATTCCATCTCCCATCACCCAAACAACAACTCTCTCCAATGGCCTAACTGTCGCAACAGAGTCTCATCCTCATGCACAGACCGCAACAATTGGCGTCTGGATTGATGCCGGTTCCCGTGCGGAGACTGACAAAACCAATGGCACTGCCCACTTCCTTGAGCATATGGCCTTCAAGGGCACCAAACGTCGCAACCAACACGCGTTGGAACTCGAGGTTGAGAACCTTGGCGCACATCTAAATGCGTACACCTCTCGCGAGCAGACCGTGTACTATGCAAAGAGCTTCCGAAAGGATGTTTCGGTCGCCGTTGATATCATTTCCGATATTCTGCAGAATTCCAAATTGGAGACTACAGCTGTTGAGAGGGAACGTGATGTCATTCTTCGAGAACAGCAAGAGGTCGACAAGCAGCTCGAAGAGGTCGTATTCGACCATCTTCATGCCGTTGCTTTCCAACGTGCGTCTTTTGCTTCGATCTCATACTTGCTTTACACTCATTCATGATCTCTTGTAGACCAACCGCTTGGTCGTACCATTCTTGGCCCTAAAGCCAACATTCTTTCCATCAAGCGTGACGACCTTGATTCTTACATCAAAACCAACTACACCGCCGACCGCATGGTTCTCGTCGGTGCCGGAGGTGTCGACCACCAGGAGCTGGTTCAACTTGCTGAAAAACATTTCTCCTCGCTTCCCACCTCGCAGAACCCGATTCCTCTTGGCCGTCTTGCTCATCCTCGTTCGAACTTTGTCGGTTCAGACGTTCGGCTCCGTGATGATGCAATCCCGTGTGCACACGTCGCCATTGCCGTTGAGGGTGTTGGTTGGAGCTCACCTGACTACTTCCCCATGCAGGTAATGCAGAGCATCATGGGCAACTGGGATCGCTCCCTCGGGGCTTCTCCTCTTCTCTCATCCCGTCTTTCCCACGTCATCTCATCGAACAACCTTGCTAACTCATTCATGTCCTTCTCCACGTCTTACTCCGACACTGGTCTCTGGGGCATTTACCTCGTGTCTGAGAACCTTATGAACCTTGATGACATGGCACATTTCACTTTGAAGGAATGGTGCCGCATGTCTATGGCTCCGACTGATGTCGAGGTCGAGCGCGCCAAGAGCCAGCTTAAGGCCGGTTTGTTGCTCTCTCTTGATGGGACGACTGCTATTGCCGAGGACATTGGAAGGCAACTTGTCACCACAGGTCGCCGTCTCACCCCTCAGCAGATCGAGTCTGCAGTCGATGCTGTGACCACGGATGAGATCAAGCGCGTTGCACAGAAATACCTGTGGGACAAGGACGTAAGAGTTTCTTCCTAAACTGAAGCTGGGCGCAT
This sequence comes from Suillus discolor, assembly GCF_016758755.1. NCBI lineage: Eukaryota > Fungi > Basidiomycota > Agaricomycetes > Boletales > Suillaceae > Suillus > Suillus discolor. The sequence goes on from NW_024541362.1 coordinate 40,390, forward strand.
TCACTTAATCACTCCTTTGTAGATCGCTATTGCAGCTCTCGGCCCGCTCGATGGACTTCTCGATTACAACCGCATTCGCTCAGACATGTCGTCCATGACATATTAAAGGTTAGTTTCGTCCATTGTTTGCATTGGATAATGTACTCACGGTTCATAGTCACAGGATGGTCAGGTGTGATTGTTATTGGGACGCTAGCTAGACGATACGCTGTTCGCTGTTGTTCGTTCCGAGTAGACAGCGGAATAAATGACTTTTAATACCAATATAATTTACCAAGAGCAAATCCAATGACAATTGATGGCTGTTCCTGTCCATGGCGAAAATTTGATCGATGATTTCACGTGCAAGCCATCCATCAATTTTTTGTCATGGATTCTAAGCCTATAGATGGTTTGTAGTAAAGTCTAACTTACCATGGGGTGAAACATTTGTACTAGCCAATCGACACTAGTGATCATGGCACTGTGGCGGTGGACAGCACGATTTTCAGCAGGGATGCACCCGCTTCATAACTTCATTCAATGGCCAACGTATCATAGAATGTATTCCCTGTATCCTGTCAATGATAAAGTGAAAAGAAGGCCAAATACAAATACAATACTACTAGTACAAGTTGCAGTAGCCCCCATCAATAGTCAGATATATACTCGCCCGCAAGTCGAGGTGCACCGCACATATTGTTGTATACGCGAAGCAGGAGACACGCACGAGCTATAACGCTCCCAGCCAACTAAAATTGCTCCTGGAACCACGAAAGACTTTTATTCTTCATCAACATCATTACGAAGCCTGCACTTATGGTATAGCCGAACGCAAAGTAACTCTAACGATTCTGAAAGCCTTCCTGTGACTACTTTTGCTTTTGTGGTAGATTCTAGAATGGCATCCCCGATGGCAGAAACAACTTCATCACACAGTGCTCGTGTGGTTACAGCTCTGGTAACGACTCCAGACCACACTAGGGCTCAACCGTATCGACAGTTATTTTCATTTTGCTCAGTTGCTCTGCACCCTCAATTGCAAAGACCGTCCTTCACGATTAAATGGCTGGCTCGCACGTACTACTACTTGCCCTTGAAGCCCTTCGCACGGATCCATTCACGCATAGTCAACCATAGAGTTCGATGTCATCAGTTTCCCATAGGAAGTAGTGATGGATGTTCATGCAGGTATATATATTATTTCAAGTTCAAAACACGGCATCCAATGGCAAACCAGTGCCGAAAGGCCCAAACCAATACAATGAATATTTATACATCAGTTCCGCCTCTGGATATCCCTTTGGGCCGGTATTTCAATATCCACGGGTGTCGTGAGACATCAGTTAATGGGATACGCTCTTCAGGATTATATTTGAGTAACTGCAAGGCGATCAGGGTCCGTAGATCACTGAGTCACGGTGTGTACACACCTGTGTTATCAGGTCTCTTGCCTCGGGAGAGACGAGCGATGGAATTCTGAGGTCGACTTTAGCTATTCGACGGTAAGTGGCTTGAGATACAAGCGTCAGATAAATGAAAGAGTAAGTGCAACCGACTACTTACCGTTAACGCTGCTCCTATCTTCAAATGGAGGATTGCCAACCAAGAACTCGTACGTTAGTACACCTAGAGCCCAGTAATCTACCTTCTCGTTATGTTCCCTTCCCTCGACCATCTCAGGTGGTAGATAATCGAGCGTCCCGCATAGCGTCATGCGTCTATTGCCGGGTGCGTGTACGCTCCATCCAAAGTCGCCGATCTTGAGCTCACCATTGATCCCCAACAACAGATTCTCCGGTTTGATATCTCTATGAATGACGTGCTTGCCATGCAAATAGGACAAAGCATCCGCCATCTGGTCAATATATCTCGAGCTCCGTTTCTCTGAAAAGCTGCCATGTTTGGAGAGCTGCTTGTATAGCTCGCCCTTGCCAGCGAACTCGAGCATGAGGAAGATGCGTTTCTCGTCATGGAAGTAACCGTACAAGCGAAGTACGTTGGGGTGCCGAAGATTTTGTTGAATTTCAATTTCACGTCGAATCTGTTTCTCGACGCGAGACTGGATGATTTCGGATTTGTACAGGCATTTGAGGGCGAGGATGTATTGCGGCTCGCATTTAGTGCGGACCATGTACACGCGCCCAAATTTTCCCTTTCCGAGAGGGCGACCGATTTCGAATGAGGGGAGACTCCACTCTCGAGTGGGACGGGCTCTGAGGGTGATGTTGGTGATGAGATGTCGCTAACGTTATCTTCACTCACCCCAAGACACTAGAATCGAGAGCAAGTGCTTCAGCTGCCTCTCCAAATACCTTTTCACCCCTTTTCTCGTTGTCTAGCTCGAGGCCACCATCATACTTGCCGATGTCAAGTGAGGGCTGGGGTTCCGAAGGAGTTACCGCTTTACTAATTCGAGCTGGAGCGTTTGTATTCGTTTGGTTGCGGAGAGCAGACGGTTGAGTGGGTTTTGCTGTAGGAGGATGGGGTGCGGCATATTTTGTGAGCAGTTTGGCAACATTTGTTTGGGAAGGCTGCTTGGTATGGCCAGGACGAGAAGATTGCTGGTGCTTCTTCGAGGAGATTTCGAGGGCAGCGATTTGTTTGGTGACCGCACCTATTGATGCCATGTTCCGGGGGGACAAGTATACTTTAGAGTGAAAGGCTACAGGTGTTGAAGGGATGCGGCAAAACGCGTGGCCGTGCAGTTATGGAGTTGGTTCAACTTTTCGAGCCCCGCTCACGCGTCGATCACATGATCGATCTTTTAATTTAGTACAGGCCAAATATTCTCTATGTATTTATATGTTGCAATATTGTATTGTGTGGAGGCTAAGCGCTAAGCGCTAAGCCTCAAGCTGATATACAGCTACTTCGATATCGATAGACTAGATTTCATGTCACCGGTTCTATTCGCATGTGGAGCTAGGGTCCCGCTCATGACGGCGAAATACTCTTGAATGGTACATAGTAGTACTGAGGGCGCTCCGCTTATCAGTGGCTATTCAACAGCAAGAGGTCATTAAAGCCCCCTGCGAATAGGACTGTGTCCATCATAGGGTCTCAACCCCAACGGACAATAAACTTGATTTTCAAAATAAATAAAAAAGATTGTGAGCTGAGGAGGAAGGTTGTAGGAAGCAGCGAACTTCTGGGGGTATTCCGCCCTTGTTCCAAACAGTTCGTGAAAGGTGGAACTCTGTTGTGCAAGCAAGTAGACACGGCAAATCTGATATGAAAATACAGCTACATGATAAATAGCTCGACATCGACGGAGATCCGAAAATTTTAAGAAGTCGCTGAAATCTATTCTCAGATTCAATCTCTTAAGTACTGTACTATTTTATCTGAGCTCGTATCTTAAGATAAGTATTATACGACATCCTTTTTACATATAAATATGACGCCACTTTCTGCAAAACATCGTCCTATCAACTAAAAAGAAATACAATCCGTCAGAAAATCTCCTTGCATCAGCCGCCATGCATGTGAAATCCATAATTTGGGCGCACAGCTCCTCTCGTGGCACGCTGGTGACACTCCCGTACATGCCGGGGGTGATTGTCTTTCATCACTATCCTCCCGCAATTAGGCCACAAGCATTCCACCTTGAAACGGCCTTCTTCTACGAAGATCCGACGAAGAGAATTCATGTCGTAAATCCCAAAAGCGCTGTCGGTTTCAGAAACAGCCGGTCCTTCCATGGAAATACCTACGCTGGTTCCTGAACCCATGTCCACAACGTCAAAAGACATGGGAGAAACTTCGACAGGAGCGACAAGTGGCATCGACGGAGATGCGAAGTGTCTGAAGTGTGCATCGTGATGCAAGCAAGGATGAGCTGACTGCAGGTAATGCCTGATAATTGAGATTGCCTCGCTAACGGTCAGCTGTTGACCGTGTACCGACTGAAGGTGGATAAGGTAGGCTTCAACAAAGGATACCATCCGTGTGTCGACCATTGGGGGAGCAATGTGATTCCTGACAAAGCTGTCCCATGATCTACGAGATGGTCAAGTACTGACTCAAACCTTGGAGTGAATGGAACTTACTGATGCTCCATGAAATTTCTTGGTGGAGATAAGCCTACAGGGTAAGCCAATTCTGCAGGCAAAACACCTGGAGTAACATTATCAATGCTGTTGATTGCGTGGTAGGGTGTTAGAACATATCAGTCGAGTCAACGTTGAGCACTACTTACATCACCTGACTGAGAATATCCTGGCATGGGCCAATGGGACTGCCAACAAACCCGTGACTGAAGAAATCATCTGTCGCGCTTGTGTTAATCTGGCAGCTCTCGAGGTTTGTTGTTAGCTCTTCCAACATCCAAGATTGCGAATTCATCACGGGTGCCGGTGATTATTGAAAGGACATCTGAGTAATTTATACAACAGTGCTTTCAATGCCGCGACTGCGGCAATAAATGCAATGATCATCGATCGAAGTCCAGCCCACAGCAACATACCTTAAACAAATATTACTCAGTAATTATACATTATTTTTGCTGAGTGTATGGAGCTCTGGTAGTGACGATGTTGCATGACCTATACTTGTTTTGATTGGTCAGCGTATAATTTGACACTAGGCAGTGGGCACTATATTCAGGTATTCCTGTGTCACCCTCTGACTCATAGGCAATTCCCGGCAATGACTGGGGCATTGAACGCAGTATAGAGAAGGAATGGGAATTAGTGAAAATGTAAATTGAATTCTGGCCTTCGTGGCCTTGAGCGCACCCGAATTCAAATGTCATGTGCTCCCAAATTAAATGCACCGCAAGGTGCCAATCATCGAAGTCAATCAAGATAAATTTTGAAGGAGACTGAAGGCCGTCTTACGGTATTACTTTGGTGAGCGGCTTGCATGGCCACTTGATCCAAGTCTATCAAAGCGCGTCTTAGTAGCTGACCGGTTGCCAAAGTGATGCATCGAGTGTAGCACCGACGGAGTCAGCTTGAACTTGCAAATGACCAGACCTAAGTTACGAATTGAATCAAATTTTTGATCCATAACTTGCAGGACTGAAGCTTACAGAGCGAATTTCCTATGCACTAATACTTAGAATATGTGATTAAGTCACTGAGATCTGAGACTTGGTACCAGTGTAAGCCAGCGGTGCTATCTTTAGATGATCGGGTACTTACACGTTCTCGGTAGCCGACTTCAACGAAGTTTTGTCAGACGCAAATGTCTGGATAAAAAATAATTTGTCAGTCACCTATATGAACATGCTGCGTACGCCAAGACGATCGAAACTAGTAGAAACTGGTAGAAACTGGCAGAAAACCGAAGTTCCTCCAAAGTTCGTCGATATCAAAACACAAGGTTACTTAACCGTAGTAGCGTGATCCCCGACTCGAGACCAGTACTCTGACGTACGTCTTTTGAAAGGTGGAGAATTTTAACGTACTGGCCGCCTTTGTATTAATGCGTGGTTGAGGTGAAGATGAGATATTCTATGTATATAGTAGAATCAATAGGATAACTAATATTGAAGAAGTGAAGTAGACAAAGTAGTGAGACAACTAGAGAGGTTTAAACCGTGTGTGGGAAGGTCTGGCTTTGCTGGACGCGCAAGAGGATACGAAGGGGTCAGTGCGCCGCAAAGCTCATGGGAGAGTTGCGAAGTGGCCGCCCTATCGAAATCCAGATCTCGCTTAGTAAGCTTGACAGAAGCTCTGAAAATTTCAAGGCGCTCCGTCTTCGAAGTTCTCATATTCAATCTTCTATGAAAAACATTAATAGTCTTCTCTTGATCTAAGCGCGCATATTAAGACTTTTATGATATGATGCTACGTTCTATACGATACAAAACATCTTCCCAATCGATTAAAAAGAAATACAATCCGTCAGAAAAGCTCCTTGCATCAGCCGCCAGGCAGCTCATTTGTGCGCACAGCTCCTCTCCTGGCACGCAGATGACATTCCCGTACATGCCGGGGGTGATTGTCTTTCATCACTATTCTCCCGCACTTGGGCCACAAGCACTCTACCTTGAACCGGCCTTCTTCTACAAAGATACGACGAAGAGAATCCATGTCGTAAATCCCAAAAGTGCTTTCGGTTTCAGACACAGCCGATCCTTCCAAGGAAATACCTGCGCCGGTTCCTGGACCCATGTCCACAACATCGGAAGACATGGGAGAAACTTCGACAGGAGCGACAAGTGGCATCAACGGAGATGCGAAGTGTCTGAAGTGTGCATCGTGATGCAAGGAAGGGTGGGCTACCTGCAGGTAATACCTGATAATCGAGATTGCCTCGCTAACGGTCAGCTGTCGACCGTGTACTGCCTGAAGACGGACAAGGTAGGCTTCAACAAATGATGCCATTTGTGTGTTGACCGTTGGGGAAGCGATGTGACTCGTGACAAAGTTGTCCCATGATCTGCAAGATGGTTAAGTACTGACGTACTGACTCGAACTTTGAAGTGGATGGGACTTACTGATGCTCCGTGAAATTGCTGGGTGGAGACAAGCCTACAGGGGAAGCCAATTGTACAGGCACAACACCTGGTGTAACATTATCGATGCTGTTGATTGCGTGGTGGAGGTGTCAGAAGATATCAGCTTAGTCAACGTCGAACGGTACTCACATCGCCTGACTCGGAAAATTTTGGTATGGGCCAATGGGATTGGCAATAAACCCGTGACTGAAGAAATCATCTGTCGCGTTTGTATTAATCTGGCAGCTTTCAAGGTTTGCTGTCAGCTCTTCCAACGTACGATATTGTGAATTCATCACGGGTGATTTTTGAAAGGACATCTTCATTGTTCGGAGCAATTTATACAGCACATTCGATACTCCGGTAACAAATGCAATGGTCAAAGTCCGGTTCACAGCAACATACCTCAAGCAAAGTATTACCCAGTGGTCATACAACACGAGGTTTGCTGAGTGTATGTAGCAGTGTCGGCATTGCATGGCCTGATATACGTTTTGCGTGGTCAGCACGTTATTTGACGCTGGGCACTATTCAGGCATTATATTCAGAAATTCCCGAGTCGCCATTATAGGCAATTCCCGGCAATGACTCACTGGCGCATTAAGGGCACTATAGCGAAGGAACCTGAAACAAGTAAAAATGCATGGAATCAACTGAAAAATTGGACTCTGGCCAGCGTGGCCCCGAGCACACCATTCAACGATATGTGCTCCCAAACCAAAATGCAGATTCGCAAAGTGACGACGATGAAGTCGACCAAAGGCTGTCTTCCGGTTTTACTTTGGTGAGCGGCTTGCATGGCCACTTTGATTGTCAAATGCGTGTCTTAGGACATGAACCGGTTGCCAGAGTGATGCATCCAGTGTAGCATCAACGGAGCCAGCTTCAAGTGGAGTGGAACGTGCAAATTACCACGCCTAGCAAGTACGAGTTGAATCAGATATTTGATCCATGACTTGCATGACTGAAGCTTACAAGAATAGATGGGGTTGATCCTATGCGCCAAGACTCGGAGTGTCAGAATATGCGATTCAGGTCACTGAGACTCACCAGCGTAAGCCCACCGGGAGACTGCTAGCGGTGCTATCTTTAAATAATCAGGTACTCGTCGCAGCACTAGTAGTTCTTGACTTCACTACCACGTAGTGACATTGCGCAACTAGCTGCTTGGTATTGCAAGATGAGAGCCTACCGTCCCCTGTTACCAAAATTTTCAGTTTCCTGGAATTGTATCACTGCAGGGCACGAGTAATCACCGTTCAGACTGCGTGTACAGCCGCAAGTGAGTCAGCCATCAGAAGACTGATGAGCCACAGATATTCATCGTACTAGTATTAGTAGATGCAGTGTAATCGGCACCCCACAAAAGTCGGCAGTCACGCAAATGTCACTGTAAATCACGGCATCTCACAAAGGCCGATTTCAAAAGTGAACTCGGCAACAGTGCAGGTGAGTTAGTATTCGGCATAGGTGAACAAGCATAGTATTTGCTATTTAGCAGTGGATGTACCCACTTGTAAAATCAAGGGGGAGACCGGTGCCTCCCAAGGTCACCGATATAGCGTGTTTAGTAGAACTAGATTAGTCAGTGGCTACTAAACTAAGTGCTTGTCCAAAAAAAAAAAAAAACAAGGGGGACATCCGTGCTAATTGTAGCCAGAGGGATGGTTTCAGCAGGTGCTGACTGCACCAGAAGGGATAAGTAGTATAATAAAGTCGGGTTAACGAGGTGCTTTCTTGGGGGTCGCCTTCCTTCTTTGGTTACCAAAGGGGGAGTCACATACGGTCGGGTGAGCGGAGTTTAAAAAACAGTCGACCGTCCCTTGCCATGCTCCTCACGTGACAATTTTTTTACTGTGTGGAGTCGTGTTCTCCTCGAGGCCCGCCATTGTGCATACAAATCTTTCTCCGACGCACAGCAGGTACGTGAAACTGACAAATATTTCAGTTGCTGTAACACATGGCAAGCACGAACACCGTGGCTGAGCCATCTGCCGCTATGATCTTACCCGGTACATTCTCTGATTACGCGACCTCTGTGCAATCGGCTGCACTGGCTACAACTCGTCTGGCCGCTACTACACTACCACCAGACATAGAATTCCACCGTTCCATACATGTGTCATTTGCTGCGGAGCTTGACTCGCTATCCACCCGAGTCCTCCGGCTTACCAACAGGCTCGTGCGACTTGCAGGCTCTGTGGATAGCAGTGCTGTGGGGTGTGGCACACTAGATGGCGAGGAGGACGTCTTGGACGGTTTCAAATCCTTGATCGTCGACCCGGTGGACAGACTTTTTGAGAGGACAGACATGTGTTTGGATGATTATTTGGGGCGTAAGAAAGAGCCTGCTATCACGGTTTCCGCTCTACCGAATCAGAGCAACAATACATCAAAGGTACATCCGATACCGTTCAAAATTCGTGACTACTAAGTATTTATTACTGCATAGAAACCCTCAGCCCCCAGAGGACGCCTTGACCCTGCGCTACAGCATGCTTCTCATCTACCAAAGCCTCAACTGCTGTTCAATACCAAAGTGGACAACCGGAATGAGTCACCGTATATTCCAGCCCGTACTCTTGAGCACAAGTGGTGTGCTCGTGTACCGCTTGGATACATATTTCATGACCAAGACGAGAGTGGTAGCATGGACGAGGAAGAAAAGCAAAAGCTGTTCGTCCTTTCTAAATTTGCGACAATCGCTATCTCAGTTCTTGCAGATCGGCGCACCCCTATTATTATGAGCTCACCCATCCGACATTCCCTACTCATCTCTTCCATCTAACCCCTACCACCGATCGTCCTGCTTCTCTCGCAGGTACCGACGTCTCGAAGCACATATATGTCTCAACTCCATCTGCTCTCTTGTCGATGGCTACAAAACTCAAAACAGCGAAAGAGATCGCTGTCGACCTTGAGCACCACTCATATCGCACATACAGAGGATTTCTTTGCTTGATGCAGATTAGCACACGCGAGGAGGATTTCATAATCGACTTGCTGGTACCAAGTGTACGAGATTCGATAGGTAACGCACTCGGTGAAATTTTTGCCGATCCAGAGATTGTCAAGGTGCGCTTGCATAATTCGTAGGGGGCAGCTTTGTGTTTCATTTTCTTATGGCTTTTAGGTCTTCCATGGTGCAGAGAGTGATATTGTATGGCTCCAGCAAGACTTCAATATTTTTGTCGTTGGACTGTTTGACACATATCATGCCTCAAGGGTGCTAGACTTTCAGCAGCATGGCCTTGCGAATTTGCTAGAGGCATTCTGCGATTTCATACCTGATAAGCGGTATCAGCTAGCCGATTGGCGCATTCGGTATGTCGAAATTATTTTTGGCCTCTCTTTTTTCCTTCCTCCTCCAAATCACGGGACGGATCGTACCTGGGGTGACGCCCTTGGGTTTGATGCCTACGCTCTTATTGGAATCAACGAAACCTATTTCAGTCAGTCTATCCTCGTCATATCATCAATATTGCTTCACTTTTATCTTCACTTGTTTGGTTTTGTTAGGACCGACGGAACGCTGGTTTTTTGGAACCAATTTGCGTCCGCATCATGTGTGAGCTTCCCATGATGGCTATTCTGTTTCTGTATACGTTATCAACTTTGCGTCACCTCCAATTTGATCCACTTCCTCTTGAGGATATAATAGCTAACTTTCAATCTGTGAAGTCCATTGCCAGAGGAGATGCTCACATATGCACGCTCTGATACTCACTTCCTGTTGTATATCTATGATCGACTTCGACTCTCCCTTATCGAGCGTGCACAGACCATCATTGGTCCAGAAGCATCTTTCTCGACCGCAATATCTGCTATACTCAAAGGCACTATTTCCGATAAGCCAGCGCACGTGCTACTGAATGATGTATTGGCACGTTCGACTCGCACTGCGCTAAGGTTGTATGATCGCGAGGCATACGACGCCGAGTTTGGCGTAGGTACAGGTGGCTGGGATACGCTTGCACGGAAATGGAACAAGGGTGCATTGGCCAACAGTGCCAGCGAGACTAATGGTGTACGAGGTGGTGTAATTGGAGAGATATACAGGGCAGTACATCGATGGAGGGAGGACATAGCAAAGGAGGAAGATGAGAGTACGAGGTAAATATCGCCTCCATATCTGGGGGACCATTGGTTCCACAGAATTGGTGGGCCCCCTCTGCTTATATATTTACTAACCTGGGGTCTAGATATGTTCTCCCAAATCACCAACTTTTCATTGTGGCCGAGAGGTCACCATCCAATGCTGCTCAACTCCTCGGGCTCTTCTCACACGCCAGTGTTCCCCCTGTCCTACGACGAAGAGCAGGTGAACTTGCAGAAGTCATTAAGTCCACTGTGGAGCGAGTGACGTCTTCAGGAGTTGCTGTTGGGGCTGTCGCGACGATCACAAATGTCGAAGAAGTCGAACCAGCTGCCTCGACTGAAGTTGTAGTCGAAGAAACTGCAAAATCTAAACTGTGGGGGTCAGTGAAAGTTTCTTCCTCAGTTGTTCAGCGTACATCCTCTTCCTCTCTCTTCGGCTCGCGGACCGCAGTGGCTGACGAAGGAAGTTCATACTCGGCTTCGCGAAGTTCATTATTCGGTGCCGCACTACCTTCTCGCATGACGCCTCAAGTAAGTTAGCCCACTCGCCTGCATACTTCTATGATGCGATCATCTTTTTCAGAGCTCAGTACCAATTATATCGACCAGTAGAAAGAAATTTAGTGACCTCGTGACACGGATACACCGGACCCTCGTCATTGCACCTAATCAACCACAGGCAAGCCAATCCCTGCATTTCCACATATCTTATCGTCATCTCAATACTTAGATTATCCAAGTCGGTTCTCAGATAGTTTCCCAATCTAGCGTCTCCTCGGGCTCTGCCTCGACCCATCCAGCGATGCCTTTCTCCAGCATAGCTTCAGCAGAAGCACCTGACGGTATCCTTGGACAAGTAGAAATCCCGTTCATTCCTACCGATCAGCGGCAGCCGCGTCTCGCCCCTGTTTCAGATGATACCATTGTAGTCGTGGGTCAGGCCAGGCAGAAGAAGCGCAAACGGATCAAAACTACTGTATTGGACAAACCCCAAACCGGAGATCAGGACGACATGGGTGAGGATGAGGCATTTGATTACGCGACAGTGCCGAACCTACTGGATGATCTCCCGCCGGCTCCTGAGGAGCTCGACACGAGGAAGAAAAAGAAGCAAAAAGCCAAGGGTACGTGATCGGTTATTTTCTCGATCTCCTTTGTTGCAATCATCCAGTATCCCACAATCCTCTTTCACCCACATGTCGCTTTATCATCTATCCCCATCGTCCTTCGGCCGAAGTGTTGTATGCGCACGCTTACCTGACTTGTGGCAGGTACCGGTGTCATAGAGTATGGCAATTTTCGCGCACCACCGCGAGATATGCGTGAGGTTAAGAGTGGTAACAAAACCCATACATTTAGATGACAATAACGTTGTATCTGTGCCTTCACATCTTGGCAGGTGTTGTTTATATGCTATGTCGCTCCTATGTGCGATCTGGACAACGTCACTTCTGCTCTCGTGTGAGTGGACACCATGCTGAGGTCTTTGAGCAGGGATTTCTGTTGTGCTATTGGACTCGACTTGCCGCTTGAAAAATGCAGACCAATATCACGAGGCAAACGCACAATGTGACCGTTGATGCTTGAGTATAGCAGACGGACTAAATCGGCAGTATCTTTGGAAATCTTGGGGCAGACTTGCCTGTAATTTTGTCACAACAATTTCCGGCTGTGGATAGCCAGGCTGGATGACCTTCACGCAAAGGTGCGCACACGGTGTATTTTTCGGCAGCTGCCTTGTCATACCGGCATTGCAATGTACTTGGGAGAGCGTAAGATGACCTTGTGAGTGACTCCTTTGGCTCTATAAGAAGTGATACTTTTTGCGTCGGAGGCTACTAACTTCCACTGCTTCATGTACAACTCATGGCTACTCCGACCATTGCAAAAGTGATTTCTGTGTCCGAACCCGAATCACTACCCCAGAACTCTCATGTCGAACCATCTCCTGATACCAAAGATATAATTGATATAGAACATGTTCCAGTAAACGACGATCCACGCCAATGGAGTTACGCCAGAAAAGTACGTTCAAGACATTATTTGATGCTCTTAATTGGCCAAGTTGACGCTGTATCATCTGTAGACTGTAACTTTGTGTATTGTGTCCCTGGCTACAATGGTGTCATCGTCAGCGGCTAACATTCAAAATCGTTCGTCGCATGTCTTTACCTATTGCATGGTTTTGAGTTGACGTCATCTCATAGCCTCGAACATTCTGATAAGAACAGATCTACATGCAACAAATAATCAGATCAGCTGGACATTAGCGGCGTTTATACTCGTACAAGGCAACTTTCCACTGATATGGAGCGCCGTAGCTGAGATTACAGGCCGCAAGGTTGGTCGCCTTCGTTGATCTACTTAAGAATGCGGATCCCGATTATCGTAGGTCATCTATCTGCTGTCTTCGGGTTTATTTGTAGTGGGGAGTGCTGTCCTAGCACTTTCAAAGACCATCGAAGTGATGATTGCCATGCGAACAATTCAAGCAGCGGGGTGAGCTCTTATCCGAGAAGCTTGAGCGCGGATTGATGTCCTGCAGATCAAGTGCCTTCTTGGCTATTTCAGCTGCGACCCTGGCCGATATTTATGATACTCACGAACGCGGGACCATGATGGGCGTCTTCTATGCTGCACCCCTTTTAGGACCCGCACTCAGCCCTATGATCGGCGGGTTATTGTCGCAGGCCTTCAACTGGCGTGCAATTTTCTACTTCCTGCTGATCTGTGGAGTAATCATCTTCCTCTTCTTCCTCATCCTGTTTAAGGACACATACCGATGTGAACGAAGTCTCACGTATTGCTCTGCCCTGCAACGACGTTCTGCCTCCCGAGAACCCGTTCGGCATCCCAGCCAGTCTACCATCGCAGAATCTGAGTTCAGCAAGAATCAAACACATGACAAGGACCTTGAGAAGCAGTTCCAACTCCCGGTTGTTCCAGAGAAGATTCCAGCGGCGACGCCTACACCAGAGCCGGACAATATTAGGCTATCAATAAGGGATATCAACCCTTTTCCACCATATTTTCAAATTTTATCGCGAAAGAACAACGTTCTAATTCTTACTGTTAATGGCGGGTAAAGGCTGGCTTCCCGTTTTATATATCACTGACGACTTCACTAGGACTTGTCTTTGGCTTTAACTATTGTCTATCATACACATGCGAACGCACTCTCGCCAATACGTATGGTTATGACGCGCTAAGCGTTGGCTTGGTGTTGATTTGCCTTGGCATCGGTGAGATCCTCACCATCTGGATTGCGGTAGAAACTAATTTCTCATTAAGGGAGTGTTGCTGGGAGTATAATTGGTGGACGTTGGTCTGATCGGGTGGTTGGGAAGATGATAAAAGAGAACGGAGGACAGTGGTATGCAGAAGTAAACCTTTCTGAAGCTCTTACACGGGAACTTTTTTGATTGACTTCTTATGAAGATGCGATTAGAGAGCTCAAAACTGACAATGCTGTGGATACCTTTATCTCTCATCGGTTATGGTTGGGCATGCGACAAGCATCTCAACGTGGCCGTCATTTGTGTCATGCTTGTCCTTGTTGGATTCACAACTATGTGTGTGAAACAATTATTTAGGGTCCGGTCATGATTGCCCTGACATCTTCTTCCAGATGGATGTACGCAAGTACGTTGGCGTACCTAGTTGATGCCAACCCTGGTCGCTCGGCCGCAGCGGTTGCCACGAATAGCTCGTTTCGAGGATCACTGGCCTTTCTTTCAGTCTTGATTGCTGCACCGCTCCAAGTAGGTTTCCGTGCTATCAGCCATATCTCACAAACACTGACGCTAGCTCGCTCTCGCCGTAGGACGCTTGGGGAGATGGCATATTATTCACGGCATGGGCTTGCATTTTGGCTGCTGCAGAGTTACTGGTTATAATAGTGGTGCACAAAGGAGAATCGTGGCGCAAGGTACAAAACAACCCAAACCCAAACCCAGAGGATGGGGAAAATGAGCGTAAAATGCCAAGTAAATGAATACTCACGTTTTAATATTGCTAGACAGATATGGAGCATGCAGGGCAAGCCTATATCTAGTCAGCTGCAGAGCGATATATAGAATTAAGTATATATGTACTCACATCTGATTTAAATGAAATCTACTCTGCGTGGCACGTGATCGATAGTTTATGTCTAACGCGTCGCGCAGGTAACCTATTAACTGCTAGGTTTGCTATTTTCAACAAGTACTAGAGTGCGGAAAATTGAACGTTTTAGCCCTGCACAGCAGCTGCGAGCATAACCGTGTTTATGATGATTAGAGCACAAACTATCGTGGCTCGTACACCAAATGCGCTTCTTGCTTCTCTTGATCGTTTTCATTTGCAGTCCAAAGCGAAAGGTGGTACGTTCCTATTTGCTCTTTCCGCTCCCTCAGATGCTCTGTCTGTCATAACATCACATCTAAAATCTCATTTTCCTCGTCATATCGGGTGCCTATCGTCCCCGCTACCGGCGTACCATTCGCACATCATGTGTGCTGTCGCTCTGCTAAATGGGATTACATTCCGATCGACGATTGCTGGTCGCGCTGATCCTCAGGTTGGCCGATGGCACGCTGCAAGACACTCAAGTACACAACAACTAGCCGCAGCACAGTCGAGTGTTTTTGAGGAATTCAACGGAGATGTGGGCAAAGTTAACTGGGAGGATATATGGGATAGGACTGCCATGTCTTCTCAGGAGATGATACCTGTGGAACTGAGAACGGCGAGGTGGGCTTGAGGTTTCCCTGTTTCCACGACATCTTGACTTTATGCGTCCTCCAGACCTGAAGATGTGTCTTCTATACTGTATTTCTCGGACAAAGCCCCGGAAGGCATCGCGAAGGCACTGAAGGCAACTTTTCCCCATTCAAATGAGGTGGGTACATCATAGCATCTGATAGAACAAGATATTTACACGATTCACCCGATCAGCTAGGTTTTTTAGCGTCGTCGACTCCTTTCATCACAGGTCGACCAGTGACACTTTTCCATGATGGCGAGATATACTCAGATGGAGCAATCGGGATTGCGCTTCAGCCTTCTCTAGGTCATACTTCACTAGAAGTCGAATTTCCTGATCTGGTCGATCTGACTCCGGATTTGCAAATAACAAGGTACCATTCCTTCCTCCTGCACCCCGTCGTATGCTTAGTGGTTTGAGCTCTGAGGGGAATCTTATACTCACGCTTGATAATGGAAACCCTACATGCCTCCTCCTTGCTGCAATGAACAAACATGGCCTTGATGGTCGTGACGTCCTGCTCAAGGACGATGAGTTTTATGTTGGCGTCATGAGTGGCGGCAAGGTACGAAGTCTGTGCTTATAATTAATCACATGCACATCGTTATGAACGAAGGTAGAACGGTTGCACCGCATAACCTCGGGTGACCCTTCACGCGGCACCATTGCCCTTGGAACAACGAGTGCACCATCGCAGGGCTCCACCATAAGAGTGGGTCTTTGACATTTAAATGAATATACGTCTAACATTCCGACAGATGCTTTATTTGCCACGGAGGGATGAAGTGACCCTGAACTTAGAGCCAACGCATGGAAACACATCCATTTCATTCATCGCGACACCTGACTCCTTTGGTGATGGTCTTCCATCTTCAGCCCTTGACAACGACGTCCTGGTTATTGATGAAAATTTCATTGCTGGGTCTGAGAATGGTTTTATGTTGAGAAGAGGCGCCAAAGAGGAAGGCTGGATCTGTACATTGCCTGGTGGGCAGGCCTGCCTGCGTTGGACTTGAACCAAGTTGCGGCCGATGTTTCTTCTAGTCCACCTATGACAGAGCCTCCCTATCGACTTTCTGTTTATCAAACTGTTTTTTGTTCTGTCCTGTCATTGTCTGGTACTTCCCCTTTGACGATACCACACGTTGCAAATATAAGCTTAGGATTGGATTAGGAGATTAATTATGCGACCCATGAGAACGGTTATCACCGGATTCCGAACAAAAAGGAAAATGGCAAAATGGCAAATTCCGGATTCTACTGAGAATCCACACTTGGCCTTGCAAAGCAAGGTGATACTTGAATTCCCGTTTTGGCCGGGTATACCGTGTTGTTCGTACTTTCCTCAGCCCGACAAGCTCTTTCCAACGCACAGACCACTACCGTCAATGTCACACAGCATCAACGACGACGTTGTCACCACTAACGATGATCCCCCGTCGTTCCATGGTCAAGAAAGCGATTCCGAGGGAGGTGCCGATGACTTGGAGGTATTTCCTGAAGATAAGGAGAACGCGGTGGAGTCGATCCAACAAGGGGATGCTGCAGGCGAGATTGAAATAACGCGGTCTTCTGTTTCTTCTAGTGTCTCTTCTTCTCAAGACGCTGAGCCTGACGCTAGCGAGACGCATGATGCAGCTCTTGGTCTTCCACCAGCCCGTCGCCCTTCAGATTCTGATAGTGGCGATTCGGAAAAGGGTTTGAAGCGAAAGCTTGCTGACCGTGGCACGAGTCAGGGGCCGGAGAACCTGGTGCCTTTACCCTCTGCTGAACCTGCCAAGCGTCCTAGAGATGACACCGACAAAGATGAAAATCCTCGCGAATCAAAGAGACCGTCACCTCCTCCCGAACAAAAACCTGCAGTGGCAGAGACATCCGCACCCAAATTCGTCCGTTTCTGTCTAATATTTAAAGGGCTTTGCTGATGAATTTCTTATCAGGGAGGGTTTATGGCCTATGCTGCCGCAGCATCTCCGTTTGCTGCTGTCAAAGGCCAGAATATATTTTCAGGAGCTAGTTCCAGCACGTCCAAAAAGCTGTCTGTTTCACCATCGCCGTCACCATCACCTTCCCCTCTACAGACGAACAATGACCCTACGCCCTCCCCGTTTGCAGGCTTTGCCTCCTCGCAGTGGTCGGTACAGCAGACGCCGGCGAGCACAGCAACGAAGCGTACGGGCTTCGAAGCCTTCATAAGCTCCGCTTCTCCCTTCGCAACTGCAGGTGTTTCTCCTTTCCCTTCGCGATCCAAGTCACCATTACGTGCCAGCGGAAAAAGCGCACTCGGAAGGAGCAGGTCGCCCCCGAGACGTACTCCTCTCAGTATGACCAGTGCATTCTCATCATATGCCAGTGGTGGCGTGCAAGCTTTGTTTGCTGCACCCCATCCCAAGCGTGCGAGGGCAGAGTCGCCCAATGGGGGGTCGTCACGCAGTTCTCTTGAACGGACAAGCAGCACCAGACTGAATGTATTGGATCCAGCATGGAATGGAAGTGCAGATGAAAGCGGAAGCGGAGAGGAAGACGATGAGGAGAATGAGAGACCACCTTCAACGTTCGGCGAGAGATTGCGTGCAGGTAGGGATGACGAAGAAGACGAGCCTGACGAGGAGAAAGAGAAAGAGAGGCTTCAAGAACAAGATGGTACGATGTTTCAATTTATTCAAGTGCAGATATTTAAATATGTGGCAGTCATAACTGGCGAAGAGGATGAAGAGACAATACACCACGTGCGCGCCAAGCTCTATGCTCTATGCCCCCAAAACCAGTGGAAGGAGCGGGGCACTGGCCTTCTCAAGCTCAATGTCCGACGTTCGGACGGTGGAGGTGCTCGTCTTTGTACGCAGGTTACGTTATCTCCGGTGCTAGTCTCACTAACATTGGGTATCAGTGATGCGCAAAGAAGCAGTCTACACAGTTATACTGAATGTTACACTGTTCTCCGGAATGAAATGCTTTATTGCACAGGATTCACGATATATCCGGTTGAGCGTCATCGAAGATGGGGTCACGATACATTACAACCTCAGAGTCAGTTGTTTTCATTTATATTGTTTTCACAACATCTGTAGTGACCTTCTCGCAGGTTTCAAACGCGAAGATTGCACAAGATTTGCTAGAGGAGATCAAGTCGAATATTCCAGCTTGACATCCAGAGTACCCTTATGTTACTTTACTGTCCATCGTGATCATGCCTTGCTACATTTAACATTAATGTTGTCTTTATGTACAACCACAGGACACTCGCTGCTCCCTATATCACATGTCCACAGGTGGCAAGGAGCCTCAGAATCGCTTATCCCATGGTCCCAAATGTTGCGCCTTGGAACTCATGGGACGTACATCGTGTCCGACGGTAGTAACCCAAAGGCCTTGGAGAACTCATCCTCACCTCGGACGTGATGCATATCTTTCATTGTACGTTGACCGATGTTTGTGTAGCCCTAAATACGCATTCAGTGCTCAATGAAGTGCTCTACCATTTAGACCATATCAATGATGCAGTGAGGAACGATTTGAAGGTAGCATTCGTGCTACAAGCTTGTGTTACAAGTTGAATCAGACTTGCGAGTCTTTTCTATCTCCATGAGCCTCAGCGAAACTCGGCCGATGCTTGACAAAATATTTTGGATGATTGTTGGCTCAACTGACGAAGCTGGCGCTCACAGTCAGCGGCAGTCAAGGTCCAGTGTGAGTGAGTATTCGCGGAGTTGAGCACCTAAAGGGGCAGCTGTAGACCACTGGAAGGGTTTGACGAGCCCGCTGGCATGTCACAAGTCTAGTCCTGACCGCTTGATGACAACTGTACCATTTATTCAGTGCAGATTCCAGAACCTTGATTGAACCACCGGTACCAGGTGCATCCAGGCGAGACCCAACTGGTCTTGCAACCCCTGCCACAGTAACGACATAAGTCAGCACTTCCTCGTTCACTTGTCTAAGCGGCTACTCACGCGTCGAACAGGAGTTACAATGCGATGGATAACTAATGCAAATTCCACCCATAACAACGAAGTGTCAACTGATTTTCGGATTTGACCGTCGTGACGTTGATGTTGAAACATAAGGAGGCACTGTCCTTTGACAAGCGCTAGTGTCGAGATTCGGCTCATCACAAAGTGTCAAAACCAGCCACTGGTGCCTACGGAAACAAGGTAAGTATGCGAAAGTATACCAGGGATCCGTGAAGTGCAAGAGCGGTAGTATTGAACGGCACTGGACGACTGAGCCCGCACAGATACCACACGATAAGATTGATGCGAGTGGTCCTGAAACGGCAAAGAATCATTCGTCACGCCCTCCGGGCAAGGGTCCCACGTCCCGGTATTTCCTTCGTTTTTTTTGTCTCCATTCAAAAACCCGTTCTGGGAGGGCGCAACTCATTCGCCGCTTTCGATACTCAAATGAATTTGTCTCGTAAGTACATGCATCGCCAGGAAAATGGCATATCTTCAATGCACGAGGGACGCCGCAGTCCACGTCACAGCCGCATTAGACAAAGAATCCATGTGTTCTTGACTATGTGATACGCCACTATGTTGATACCACGGATTATTTATCAGCAAAAAAATGACGAGCTGTTACAACCCTGCTTCTAGTGACTAATACGGGTCGAATCAATTTAAACGTATCCCTTGTGGGTACTTACTTGGAACCGGCAAAAATGACGCACACGGTGTCATGCAATTCGACAGGATTAGGCGGTAATAATTCGGGGAATGCTGCGCTCTTACCGCGATTTTTTTTGGTTGTATCACTGAGGAGCCTTTCAGTTCTGTCCAAACAATGGTTTATATGCATAATGATGAGTAATAGATCTGGGATGCGCGAGCTCGACACCAACATCAGATCGTAAACTGAGCCTTCCGAAAAAGCTGCACGGATTAACGGTGGAAGCCTCTCGTGGCCGTAATATTGAAAGTTGGACAAAGAATTGACCGGATATCATGGCGACTTGGATACTAAGGCTGACCGACGGGATCAACATGAATATAGATCTGTTTATATCATGGATCTTGTAAACCCTTGGGATACAGGCTCAGTCATACAAATCAAAAGCATATGTGCATGGCAGAGTGTTCTCGTGCTAAGTCATTGCGAAGTAAATACAACGAACGGTACCTTTGGACATCAACAACACCGATTCCTCAGCTGGAACATTCCGAGCACATGCAGGCTGCGTCTCAATGACTCCAGGCTCCGAGTCATCCGCTGTTGTCATTCAATCATGATACCATTCTTATCATCGAATGATAGCAAGACCGGAAAGGGACCATTCTGATCATTGCGACCAGCATTACCTTCACAACCTCGGCGTCGGTTTGGTTTGTGACACTGTCCCTCACCGAGAGATGGTCGGACTGACTGGCCCGACTATGGCTCAAGCGCTGTGAAGCAGCATAGCAATCACGAAAAGAATTGATATTAGAAAACGGATAAGACATAATCTGATGGGCGAAATGTTGCTGCGGCATCTTTAGAAGCACGAACACAATTAGATGATTGATACACTCAACATCACATGCATGCACTCGTAACATGTCACGTAAGTAGTCCTTCTGATCGGATGTCTGAACGCGAATGGAATGTGCGCGGGCGATATGTAGTAGGAGCATAATTGTCACGAGTCATGTAAGGAAAATTCTCCATGACGTGCTGTAAAGTAGCAGCAGTAACGGGCAAGGAGATACTGATCACAAACTGTTCTCCAACTTGAAAGTCTCGAAAAAACCAAAGAACTGGGGTAAAACACAGGAAGACACGACCGGCGAAACGGGAGGCACTAGCAAAGGCGAAGTCGATGACAAAGCTGGAGGCGACGAAGGCGGCAGCTATGATAAGTTAAACGCGATGATGTAGAGCTGAGTGGTTTATCATATAGTTTAATGACGGCAGGCGAGGAGAACGTACGAAACAATCAAAAACAAATATGTACAATTCGGACTGACTCGGAGTCCTGTGTCTTCTCAGTACTATTCGGGCACAGTCTAGCTCGAGTTGTCTCCGTGCACTTGCCTGATGTGATCTACATACGCGACTCGACGAGCCCTCTTTCGTCGGATCGTGTTCGCTATTTTAAATTTTCCACTTATATCCTCCATTCCTAGTTCGGCTCTATCGGCGATTTGATGGGGAGATTCGGTGGAACTCCCTCAATGAGCTCCGCTCATCTCCACCCGCACATGTATGAGTCTAGGGACCCGCCTGCGCCCAGACTCGAAATATGATTGCACACGTCGAAACGAAGAAAGATAAGCGTGCACGTCGAGCACTGGAACCACTACGTTGTCGTTTGAATATGATGGGCTAGGAGGAAATGCTTCCCCTCGTGGGAGATGAGTCGGTGGGTGCAGGCTCACGGACTTCCTCAATGAACTCCGCACCCATCTTCATCTACGCTCACACATGTACAAATCCAGGGACATTAACTTTCGGGGCCATCTGTGCCCAGAATTTATTTAATTGTACCCGTCAAAACGAAGAAAGATATAGCGGTGAAAAAATATACATGTGCACGTCGAGCGCTGGAACCGCTAAGCTGTCATTTGAATAGGAGGGAATGCTTCCTCTCTCAAACTTGAGGACATTCGACCGATGGGCGATTTTGCAGGCGCCACACTCTGGGAACCGGGACAATCTCGTGGATCTAGCTTGTGTCCGAGAGAGACACTAGCCGCTGTGAGGCAAGTATCAACTTTTCTGGAGTGGCAAGGTTACTGGTGGCATCAGCGCGCGATTATGCGCCCATTGGAGAAGACTGCCAAGCGCAAGGGCTTGCGGAATTATGGATACCATCAAGCTGTCCTCCGTACTGCTATACGGAATTCATTATAAGGCCGTTGGAGTTCGTTCCTCAACTTTTAATCCTTGTTTATTGTCCGTTGGGGCGATGCCCTATGATAGACAAAATGTGCTGTATGTGCTGTATGTAAGATTTATCTCGTCTCGAATGCTGGGTCTCGTTCAGTGGTCCTGGCCGGAGCGGGGACGTTAACACCAACTGAAGGTGATAGGAATAGTGGGCACAAGGGTGTGTGTTTCAAGGCCTTCGTCGTCTATGCTCTTTGTTTGTTCTTCTCTAGACGTCTCCAAACACCGTTTCGAATCTTCTTGTGCTTGCGATGTACTTGAACAGGGGTTTCAGACGTTGAGGATATGTTTCAAGTGGTGCGCTTTCGTGCCCAGCTCTATGCGGAGGGTGTTGCGTTGTCTAGTGTAGGCTGGGCATGAGAGTAGGAAGTGATTTTCCTCGCACTACCCCCCTCAACTTAATGTCTGCCGGCGGCCGCGATTAATAGGCACTAGTAGTGGCGCCGCCTATGCGGTCCTTCCATCAATGCCCCTCCTTTGACCGGAACGCGTTTCAGCTTAATCTCGATCGTGGACAGATCGATCTGCAAATGGCTCAATCTCAGGGCCATAGTAAGAGTAGTGAAAGAGTGAACAGGAAATATAATAAAGCTAGGAAACCTGTGACTGATGTATCACGCCATTCATAGCCCGTATCGCAATGTCTTGTAAACCCAGGCTGGTGTTGAGTTCAAAAGGGAATTGCAAACGGGCCGGACTCCGAGGAGTAAAACAAGCGCGTTCTGACGGCGCTGAAACGACAAAAACAAGTTACAAGAAAGCTTTCTAGGACTCCAAATTTAGACGGACAGCTGTATGATTCGTATGATATTATCCTAGTTATATTGGCGTGCATGGCTGCATATATACGTGGACCATAAGGAAAGAGAAAGTCGAGTTCTAACATGGATGCATGAAAGGCGGTATGGACAGAGGGGGGTGACGTGGCGCAAGTAATTGCCGTACAAGGAAACTAGAAGTTGTATCCGCGTGTCTCGGTGTAGTGAAGTTCTTCGGCGGACTACGCATACTAGGTTGGTGCGTAAGGACATAGAGTCCTGACACAGGTATCCGAACACAAGGCCTTGAAGCCCTCTTATGGGCTTTTTTATTTCGGGGAAACTAACATCAACACGTCTTGGCACAATGTATATACCCTTGTTCCTCTAACAACGTACAGCAGGTAGTACCAGTTTCCAGTGTGCTAAAAATACGTAGTTTATAGGGTATGGCTCCTATATTCGAGTGTAGCGCAGCCAACTTACTTTATATGTTAGTTTGAATGGTCTGGCATAGCACTGCCACCGTGGTTGTACATGCGCTGAACGTTGAACGTTGAACCCAAGGGACCGCCGATAGCTGTATCAAACTTTCTTCGTGCCACCACGCTTTAATTACTCGCCAAATGGGGTTCACGCTAAGCGCTAAGCTTTCAAGTTCAGTCTTCAATAATTCTGGTCTGTCCATATGAAGACACTATGTAGAAGGCTGGCAGGCTAAACAAAGTCTAAGCGCTAAGCTCGGTCTACATTTATGGATCGCTCCATCGAGATTACTAGTACAGCCGCTTCAAATTCCTGATTCATGCAATGACGAATCAGATAAGTTCGTTTCAACCATTCAGGCCAGGACTGAAGTACTGAATTGAGTTTGGATTGTTTTACACAAGTCTAATTGGTCGATATGTTTGACCTTTTCACGAGCGGATTTATCCCTTTGTCCGTTGTGACACGCGCCCCAGGTGCTCTAGCCATGTAGTAAGTCATGTTTGGTCCCACAAAATCACTCAGAAATTATCGATATAGCTGTGAAGGAATGTTTTCGATGACCCTACTACGAGAAACTCAGTGGTACGTGTGAGTGATCCTTTATTCTGGAAATTCAAAAACACCATCGTATGAACAAGGTCCAGAGAGGCTAGTGTGACTGGCATGCCAATCATGTCAATCGTGTCATCTATTATCTAACTGCCTTTCGGATTGTTGCCAAATCACAAGGCAGTGAAATGGTAACTTCACAACCTGCAACCCTGAATTTGATGAGTGCCCGCTAACCTCGGGGACAAAAACCCATAGGCTCAGAGCGCGGCGCGAACTTTGGATTGGTATCAGAGATAACGATCCCTCGAGTTATCCACTTCCCAGGATGTGCAACCTTTTAGGGTCGTGGTGAGTCTTGAGTTGTAGTATGGTCTCTTGCCAGTGATTTAACAGGATCCCTACAGCAACTTCACTGGATTTTTGAGATATACAAATTGAAGCTTGTCAAGGCACCCCCTGTTCGCCGCCCATAAAGATATCCACCCGATTTTAAGTTAGGTGGCGGTGAGGCAGCATGACGCGGTATGTGATCCATTTTGTAGCCGCTGAAATGGCTTTTTTTCCCAAGCACGGTCAACGTGCCTCTGCCAGAATCGGAGCTGTGGCCCGTGACAGATACCAATCCCCCCTTGATGTCATCTCTGGGTCTGCTATGATAATCTGCACACCGATAGGGCGCAGCACCCTGCCATGGTTTGCGGATCAGAGAGTTGGTCGTATTCTATCCCGGATCACATACGGTTTAGAGGGAATGATTTTGGACCGCAACAGTATATTCAACGTATAAAGAACCGTGTGTACGAAAAAAAACTAACGAAATTAACTGCTCTCACCTCCAATAATGGAAGCTCGTAGTACTCCATTCGCAGCAGAGTTTCCAATGCCTGGATGCAGACAAGCATGCCTTATCGACTCCTCCGGGCCATTCCCTGAGTTCACGGACTCCGATATCGTGGGCCCAGGCTCGTTGAACCACTTCGGCATGAGTTATCATGATTCCACATCTCCACCAAGGTATGCTTCAAGTTGCTTGTTTTCTCCAAGACCAATACTTATTTTCATCCCTACCATGTGGCCTCAGCTATGATAACAACCGTCACCCTCTAAATTCGTTGGAGGAACATCCATGTCCTGACTCTGATTGGTAGTCCATATTTTATCCCTTTCGGAAGCATTCTGTTAATGAAATCATAGCCTGTCGAATGACCATTCGCATCATTACAGCAGTACCATGCGTGCTTCGTTACCAGATGAATCAGCTCTCTTTGTTGCAAACTATCTCCACCAGTTGCGCCTGAAATTTGGGATGGACATGACTCTTGACCAAGCAATTCAAATATGCATTGGACAATGGGACACTCCAGGTCACTGGCACTATCATCACCTTTTCTATCGCTTACACTGTATTTTATCCCAGACCCAAAGCCTACGCACGCCCAGATGGGAAGGGATCATTTTGTTTCGAACTACAGTTCACCTTCGACGAGCGTCCAATCTAGCAGATCGACTCGCCAGTCTACACCCAGCGATAGGGTTTATTTCAGGTCCGGTGCCATCGCACAGACCGACCACGAGATATTCCAAGACGGTGGCAGATTAAAGGTCAGGTGTTACGAAGGCTCTTGCAGCGGCAATGCATTAATGAAGGACAATTTTGTCCGGCACGTGCGTGAACATCATCTTGGTAGAAAGAGGAAGACAGGAGGTAGCTCTATACAGCATGTTAATCCTGGAATGAAATGATGGGCGTCCTGCAGCACTATGGCTGCAGGGGTGATTGGCTGATGTGGAACTAATGCGCGGACCATGCCAGGCTCTTGAGCATGCCGCATTTATTTTGTATCTCTCATATATATTATCTCTCCTGTAGATATAATATCCCATTAATTAATGCTGTACTTCGCACAAGACGCACAGCTTCGCAGAAAGCTAAGCAGGAACGGGTATGATAGGTGGCAGTTCCTGTAGCCTGAAAGAGGGGGTAAATTAATGTCCGTCAACACGATCATGAAGGATCATGATGGCTCCACTTGATTACCGGTCCCGACGACCTCTTTTGGCTTTTGCGCTATAGAGGTTTGCCAACTTGAACCATTAATCATTAATCAATGATTAGACACTACCTGCAGTTGAGACCCGCGGTTCTCCGGCCTGAATTTACGAAGTGCAGGATAGGTTGGGTGATTAGGCAGACAATTTGTCGCGCAACATGAAATAATCTATAGTCTAACAGACCTTAAATTTATTTAGTTGTTTCTCTTCTTTTGTTTGCAAGTCGACTGTTTACACCTACTTGATGTTCATGTCCACTCACACGCAATTGCGCTCATCCTGCAATTCCACATTACAGCCGTAATGAACTATATCACCGCACGATCCATCATGTGCTGTACCTGTGGTGGACAGCTGGGAGCATGAGCTTCATCAATCCGCAACCGTATCTCGAAGCCAAGCTAATCTTCGTACAGTGGATGTGCTGATGAAATATGCAAGGAGAGTTCAAAAACCATTCTGTTTGGGTTACCATGACTGTGAAGAAAATCACGACGATTATAAGAAGAGCAGCTATTGTCCTCACAGATTGAGAAGCACAGTGGACAACGAGATGTTGTATCGGGACTTTGAACAAACGCAGACTTTGGGAGATATGACCATAACGTGTCAGGACATGTTCATCATGGTATTGTGCCTCGGAGGACGAGTGTGTGCGGAAGGCAACAAGACATCTCTAGACTCTTATATGCTAGGATGAGCTTAACGAAACCTACAAAACCTGCAAGGGTACACAGCTCGCCAGGAAACCCATAAGAGACAACGGGAAAGATGACAGAAAGGTGCGGGCGTGGATAAGGATGAGGATTATGGCGAGAGAAGGAGTCAGGGAGTGACTTTCCCCCGGCTTTTAGCTTAGTATATGGCTGCTGTTTCGTTGTTAGAAGCGCTGGTGCCTGAATCCACCACGTCGACTCCACTGCTGACCTAATAGTAGTGCAGGCGAGGACGGGATAGGAACGAAGATAATACTCGAACATGGCTGGTGATCGATGATCCATGCCATGAGCCATCGATTAATATTATGAATCGGATTAAATAAAGGGACGAGACTGCATACAGCCTGAGGTATATATGCCCGGAGGACAACCCGAGGACACAGCGAATCCAAAAAAAGAGTACTGTGGCGGCAATGACCGAATCGCACACGAGTTGGCGTGCGTTTGAGCTTACTCATCACTGCCGTTTACCACCACTTCGTCGTCGTCGTCGTCTTTGCCGTAGACGAGACACTGCAAACAACGTCGAGCTCTGTACAAAACAAACTTCTACTGTAACTTAGTCTTATCCTTTGTTTCATTCTTGTTCTCATAACAGTAACAACGCTGCCATCCAACTTGGCTTTCTCGCACTTCTTCTGAGACTAGCTGTATACCGCCAATTTCCTACTCCCGCTCCTTTGTATTCTTGCTGAAGTCGAACCAGTACAATGGGTCAAACTCCCTCCAGGGTGCAGATTCGTCGCAATGGCATTTCACAAGCGAGATCTAATCCACCATCCTCTGAATCGCAGTCATCGTCCGAACCTCCAACTTCCGTTCCCACCCCTTCATCGTCATCTTCTGTGTCAGGGCCTCAAATTGCAGACATCACAGAAACAAAACGTAGTCGTCGTGCATCCTTGCCGCACCGCCTTCTTTCATCGCTCTCAACTCCACGCACCCGGACAGACAGTTCGGCTACTCAGTCCTCGCAGCGCAAAAAGTGGCGGCTTTCACGACGCGTCTCTAAATCTCCTACAGTCAATAACATCGCTGTTGGTGAGGTTGCGGAACCTCAAGACGAACAGAACGGATCTCAAGACCTCATTGCGGATGTAGAAAGCGATAAGGGCAAGTCGAGAGATGACGAAGCTGTGAATGACTTCCCATCAGCTGCAGAAGCATCAACATCCCTCAGTCCACCATTAGAAGAGGTGGTCCCAACTACTTCGGGTGGACGATTGGTTGAACCGGCATCTGATATCTCGTTCCAACCCATTCCCTCAATTTCTCGTCATTGCTCGGAGAACGACGAGGATGAAGTCGTCATTGCTCCAAATACAGAGTTGATTGATCCATCTCCTCAAGTACATGTCCCAACCGTAAATCAGAGCGAAGGCCCACCGTTCATGCCTCCGATTACTCCCGCTGGACCTCAGTCCCACGTAGGCACAACTACACAGCCCCCAGGTCGCCAATTTCCACCTGCGGGAACACTTGTTGTTGTGCAAGGTGTCGTACATACCACTGACGTATCCCGCGCTTCGGAGTTAAATACCGCCAACAACATCAACTCAAACAATACGAGTCCCGCGAATGATGCCAATCTGGAGCCACCGGGAATTGTCAGGCCATTGTCCGTTGCACGCCAACGATCGTCCTCTACCCCCGGTGATCGCATGCGCAATCGGTTGTCTGGAATCCTACCCCGCCCTTCCAGCATGCTGCCATCCGTACCGCTCGTGTCAGAAGGTGGTGCTGC
Organism: Suillus discolor; assembly: GCF_016758755.1. Taxonomy (NCBI): domain Eukaryota; kingdom Fungi; phylum Basidiomycota; class Agaricomycetes; order Boletales; family Suillaceae; genus Suillus; species Suillus discolor. The sequence continues at coordinate 68,843 of NW_024541362.1, forward strand.
TGCTGATTCTCCACAACAGTTGCCTGTTGACTCGCAGTCAAGTACGGCATCTCTCCCTGCGGGAATGGGCCCTAATGCAGAAACTGGTCCACCAACCTCTGAAACATCTAGTGCCAACACCGGCTCACTTTCGCCCAGTAGCATTGATGTATTGGGAACGTTGCTTAGGTATGCATTATATTCACCCCACAACTTGCCTACATTATACTCCACCCCATCATACTCTTTGACTGATTCGTATGCATTGCGTACAACGATGCTGACTTATTTTTAATCGCAGTGTCGCAGCAGCTGCAACAGCTGCTTCTCTCCTCACAGGGACTTCCGAGCCTATTTTTTCTTCTGGACTTGCGCCCTTATCTCAGTCACCAAATCAGCCTCCTCAAAGTGTGTCAGATCGGCCTCTATCACCTACACCAACAGGTGACGCTGGGCGGATGCGTCATGTCTGGAGCAGCTTACGTGATCGTCTTGGTCTACGCACACCTGGAATGGGAACGCCCGGTGTTGATGAGGGCACGGGTAGACCCAGTCCTCGCGATGCGCGCGAGCTTCTGCTTACGGAGATGGCTCGGGCCTTCAATTTGGGTCTTGGTCTAGGAAGACCGCCTGTGGTCCCTGATGCGACCAATGCTAACGGACCCGCGGCGCCCATAGCTGAGCCACCCTCTGCTGATGGAGGTGAGACCAGTGACGTTCCTGTAATGCCCCCGCCTGGCAGCTTTGAGCGTTTCCTTATCGATCTTCAATCAGATCTAAGGGTTGCGCTTGCGCAAGACAGTACCCCTGTTGACGCCGACCGCGAGGGCAATGATGGAGGTGTGGGCGATGAAGATAGCCATGAAGGTGCACGCCATGAGACTGAAGACGTGCCGGATGGCACGAGTGACAACGAGTCTTACGACACCGCCGCATCCGACATCGATGATAACATGCCTGAACTTCAAAGCGTTTCTGATGAGGCGTCTACTATATCGGATGCCCACACTGCCCGGGAGAGCCCAGGCACGAACAATGACAGTCTAGGACATAGCGATGATCCGGATTTGGAAAGTGATAACGCCCAGGTCCACGATGCCACAGCAACCTTGCCTCGCAGTGCCCACGCTGACACCCTTTCTGGAGAGGCGGGTATAGACACAGGGTCTCAGGATGCTGCATCTGGTTTGTCGGGGTCCCCAACAGAACCTTTCTTATCACCTCTTTCATCTGGTCCCCCAGGTGTGAGTCCTTTCACTGAGTCCTCCACTACTACACAAGAGTCTGCCGAAACAGACATGCCATTCAGAATTCCACGTATCTCACCTGGTTCTACGTCGCGCACTGAGCATACGCCTATCAACTGGTGGCGATTGTACCGTTTCCCTGCTATCACCGCGCCAGCAAGTCGCAGTACACAAGCCCCCACGATTGTACAGCAAGGATCTGCCCCACAACCACTACCACACGCGGATGGCGATGGGGTACAAAATGCGGGTAGTCCACCAGCTGCTTCGTCTTCTCCTTCCTTTATTCCTTCAGAGATGCCGGATACTACGCACGCAACACCAGACGCCGACCTGACCGCTGGAGTACAGCCGGGTAATGGTAATGAACAACGTAATGTCGTCATTCCTGTCATCGTCGTGGGGTTGCAATCAGTGCACGCAGAACGCCAATCACCTATGCCTCCACATCCTCCTCATCACCTTCATCCTCATGTCCATCATCAGCCACCCGATTTCGCAGACGAGCGCTCTACCGAAGGAGATATGATGGATTTAGAATTTGGCAGTGAAACTGGGATGTCTCCACCAACCCCAATCCCTACTGCTCTATCAGAATTTCCACCCGAGAGTACACGACCATCTCGCGGTCGCTCTTGGCAATCTCGTGCAGCCGATGCCATCAGGAATTTACGTCCTGGTCGCAGGGCCGCTGTGGCAAGACAGACAACGTCAGAGCCTCCAGGGTCCAGGACGTTCCTCATTTATGTCATTGGTGGTGAGTTCGCCCTTTTTTCCCTGTTTTCAAATGTGGACAGTTATTTTCAGGCTACTACCCACCCGATCACCAAATCATCACAGGCGGGAACTTGGATTCATTCGAGGCATTGTGGTACGCACGCGCCATGGGTGTGATATTGTGCTTTGCTCACTTTCATGCAGGGAACTAGCCGAGTTGCTCGGTCAAGTGAAACCACCCACTGCCTCGAAGGAGGAGATTGACAAGTCTGGACTGGAAGTGATCAAGGCAAATTCACTTGAGGAGTATGCGAAGGACGGACGTGTCGCTACTAACTGTGTCGACCGGGTATGGAATCACGCCTTTATCATTTTCTTCAAACTTGCTTACCTTGCGTGCAGTGTCTCATATGTCTTGATGACTATGTGCCGGACGATGACCTACGTGTCTTAAGCTGTAAACATGCATTCCACCAAGGCTGTGTGGATAAGTGGCTCCAGACAGGAAGGAACAATTGTCCTGCCTGCCGTACGAAGGTACGTCCATTTAGCAGCCAGCAATCAGTTTTTCATAAGCTATTTCAGGGCGTCGACAACGATACCAGCCCCTCCGCTGAACCGTCCGCTTCGAGTTCAACCTTAGCACCCCAGCCATCGGCTGCATGAGGGTGTGTATCCTTGATTAAGTATTATTTTGCCTTGCATCATCTTTCCATGTAACAAACCTTTGCATCCGATCTGTCTTGCGATTCGTGTAGCAATTTCATCTCTTCATCGCTATTCTTTCTTCAGGTTATTATAATGCTACTGAGTATCATCGTCCAACACAACTTATCCAAATAGCCCGCTGCCACTTGTACTGTATGGCACATAGAAATGATCATTTATCACTGAAAAGATCACGGTACCTGTGGGCTATCCTCATACAGCTATGTAGAGGAACACTGAGGCGACTGCTATGCACGCTTTCCAGTAATGCCAGCCTCTTTGAGTTTGGCGAGAAGCTCGTCCACATTTGCCACCTGTTTGTCATTGTAAATACTGGAATATACTATGAAAAATAGAGGATCACCTTGCCGCCACCAACACGCTTTGGAGGTTCTGTGACTTTGATGGTCTCTAGTCTAGGCGTGATGTCAACTCCAAGTTCCGCAGCCGTCAACTTCTCCACAGGTTTCTTCTTGGCCTTCATGATGTTGGGCAATGAGGCATACCGGGGTTCTTGGCATATGCGGTGATTAACTGAGAGTGATGAAACATTGACATTGTGAATGAAACGCACCATTAAGCCTGGATTTGAGAGCGTTCGTCAGTCAATAACACATTCGTGGATACACACAGTTGGACTTGCCGAAGATCTGTCGTTATAATGACAGGAAGCTTGCACCTAAGCTCCTCAAGACCTCCATCTATCTCACGAGTGATGTTCGCAACCTTTTGCTCTGGGTTCACCTCGACCTTGCTCGCAAATGTTGCCTGTGACCACCCCATGAGGCCAGCGAGCATTTGTCCAGTTTGTCCAGCATCATCGTCAATGGCTTGCTTGCCTAAAATTACTACGTCCACACCCTCCTTCTGTCGTTCGATGAGAGCCTTCAAAGTTTTCGCGACACCAAGAGGTTCTGGGGACGGAGCAGATTCCGGGATTTCGACATGGATGGCAGAGTCGGCACCCATGGCGAGTGCGGTGCGGAGCGTCTCTGCAGACTTGGGTGGACCGATGGTGACAACCTTGATAGATTTCACTGCATCCTTTAGGCGTTCCCGCATCCGAACGGCTTCCTCCACGGCTATACCACACGGTCAGATAAGTGTGCGCACAGAATACTAACGGAAAACGTACCAATCTCATCAAATGGATTCTGTGATGACTCGTGTGAGCAGACTTGCTTACGAATTGTGAATTTGCCATACCATGGAATGTTTGACATTGAGGTCGATGCCTGTCTGCTCGGGATTCACACGAATCTTCACGGCATAGTCTACCGCCCTTCCAAGCGCATGTTGAGAGCTGGAAGCATGCAGTTATAATTCGTGCGTACCTCTTTATAGGGACTAGTATGTTGAGCAACCGCACAGCAGAAGGCCTCATCCTCAATCTCTTGTTAAAAAGTCAAAAGAAATCAAGTTGATAATCTGTCGGAGTTCGGATCCGGAAATGAAGACGACCGTATTTAGCCCTGTGTTTACGTTCGAGCAATCAAACTGAGTTCAACTTGTAATATACGTATGCTACTGCATCTTGGCCGGTCCATCTGCGATTAATTCTTATAACCTCTAAGCACCATTGCAAGTGTCCCAGCCAATATTCTTCCAGGCCTACACTCTAAGCTGTGATGACAGCTGACTCACACTTCCGACTAGTGCCGAAGCCGTTTCAAGTTTCTCCCTCTCATTTATAGACGAAGGAATGTGGGTCGTTCCTTCTCCTGCTCGGAACATATCACGAAGGTCAGAATATGTCATCTTATTTGTGAGACTGCTGCACACTTAGTAAGTTAATAACAGAATGTGCGTTCTATACGGACGGATAACAGGGTGGACTCATGACTTGGACAGTACTCTCTTCCTATTATTAGTTCGACTCCATCTCTCAGTGGCCGGGCACCCGATATTCCGTGGCAAGCAGAAATTCTGGATGATTGCGATTCGGAATGTAACCCTCAAACTGGTCGTTCGGGGGCCTTCCTCATAGTGGCTATTTGATAGCCGGAACGAAGACAAAGTTCTATGGCATGCCACTCGATCGGCCATGTTGTCCGACACACTAGCATTATAGTTGAGGATATTTTGATCATCGGCACCAACAAAGGCATGTGCGCTTTTGTGGCGCGCTTCATTGCTGAACCACCTATATAACCATGCACTCACATACAATCTCGAACTTCAGCTCCCGCATCGGACAACCTTTTACACTATGATAGAAAGCCAGAGTACGACTCTGTCATCTACAGAGGTCCAGAGTGTGGAATTCCGGGAAACAAATATCCAAACGCATGTTTCCAGTTCAACGTTGGCAAATGAACCTATCAAGCTTGATATAGAACATGCAGTAGTTGAGGATGATCCTCGAATGTGGTCGAACGCGAAGAAGGCGCGTCCTTCCCTCTTGATTGTGTAACTAGAGGCTGATAGAACACATCGTACAGAACGTTGTATTGTTCATTATATCTGGAGCATCAATGATCGCAGGTTTGTGTGCGAATATACAAAACCGTGAGTTGTTTCCTTAATACCATTGCAATATCGGCTGAACAGTCAGGGGATAGCTGCCAATGCTCAAATTGAGCAGCAGCTACACACCAACGGCGAGAACATCAGCCTGAGTTTGTCTCTTTTCATTCTCGTCCAAGGCAATTTCCCTGTCATGTGGAGCGCAATCAGCGAGATCAAGGGCCGCAAGGTTTGAATTTTTATGTGTTTTGAGTGTTATTTGTTAATATCGCCGAGCTCAGATAGTGTACCTTTTCTCCATAGCACTGTTTACACTTGGGTCGGTAATCGTGGCCATATCCAGAACGATTGGTTTGTTGATCGGTATGCGTATTCTGCAAGGCGCAGGGTAGGGTAATCCTTCAAACCCTTAATTCCTTACTGACATGAAGTAGGTCAAGCGCTGTTATCGCTATCGGAGCTGCCACTCTGGCCGACATATACGAGCCGCATCAAAGAGGAAAAATGATGGGTGTCTACTATTCTGCACCTCTCCTCGGCCCCTCGTTGGGGCCAATCATCGGTGGTGCACTCACACAGGGCCTCGGCTGGCGGGCGATTTTCTGGTTCCTAGTCATCTGGGGCGGCATAATATTTTCCGCGTTTCTTTTCTTGTTCAAGGACACCTTCCGGAAGGAAAGGAGTATGACGTACCAGAATGTATTGAAGAGGAGGCTCCGAGAGCAACAGTCGTCAGAAGCAAAGGACGACTCGCGAAACATTTCAGAGAAGGAATTACGAGTGAATGGCGAAAACCAGACGAATTCGAAGGACATCGAAGGACAGCCAACGGTCATACCAGCATCAGCTATCAGAGAAGTAAAGCTGTCTATTGCCGATGTCAACCCTTTTCCTCCATACATATCGATTCTCAGCCGCAAGAACAACTTCGTTATTTTGATACCATCAGGTGAATGCCCTCAGTAATGAAGTCATTTCAAAGAAATCTCATGCCCAATTGCGCTAGGTTTAATTTTTGCATTTAGCTTTAGCATTGCATATACATGCGCAAGAACATTGTCGATGTATTATAATTATGATGCTCTGAAGACCGGCCTCGTCTTACTTGCCTATGGTATTGGTAAGCGAATCACAGGCAAACTAACGAGCACCTGCCTGACGCATCTATTCCAGGCTCTGTAACCGGCAGCATATTAGGTGGACGTTGGTCCGATCGGACACTTGCTCGGCTGAAGGCAGCGAACGGAGGGGTTAGCTTTCCAGAGGTGACCACTATCTTTAGCTCAACCTCTGTCTCCATGTTTGACATGAATCCGTGCAGATGCGCCTCGAGAGTACGAAAGTCGCCATGGTGTGGTTACCTCTTTCTGTTATTGGATATGCCTGGGTGTGCCAAGAACGGGTCAACGTCGCTGCGATATGTGTGATGCTCTTCCTCGCAGGATTCTTATCCATGTATGTTCTTTCGTTTCACACTGTCCTTTGCTCTCATCCGCGATAGATGGATCTACACGAGCACGCTGGCATACATTGTCGATGCAAACACTGGTCGCTCATCAACGGCAGTAGCGACCAACAGTTCTTTCCGCGGTCTGTCTGCTTTTGTTGCTGCTGAGATTGCTGTTCCTCTACAAGTGAGTCAACGTCATGATAGCTTGTGGAATATCGGATCTGAGGTTGATTTAGGATAGTATTGGTGACGGTGGTCTGTATACGCTCTGGGCGGGGCTGTTGGTCATTGCTGATTGTATTATTCTACTGGTGTTGTACAAAGGCAGAGAGTGGAGAGAAGCCAGTGTTGAGCGGGAGAAGCAGAAGCTGGATGGCAAGTAGACGATCATCATGACTTTCGAAGTTCTGATAGACCATAGATGATACTAGATTACTAGAATTAATCGTATAGAACCGAGGCTCGTTTGCCGTCGATTGGTGTATGTACAACAATGATCCCTGACTAACCAGGATGTCGCGGAGTTGACTGTCATCAAATTCATTAATACAGCAACTGCTAGCGACGGATCCGGGTCCGTGTTAGTGAGTCCTAGTCAGCGACGAGCCACTACTTTTACGGCCGTCCACACAGTATTAATTAAAATTGAACATGCGCGATGATCCTCGGGTCGGACTTGGATAATGTCAAACTTCCTAGAAGCCACCAGGGCTACTAGTTCCCAAAGCTCGTCGATGAAGGTGAATCATGATTGATCGACATCCTAACTTATCTTCTACAAAAGATTAACCTGGTCATTAATAGGGCGGGTCCCAGGAAGCATCCGGCATACTTCTGCATTGGTCGGTATATATATTTAGAAGCGAAGACGAATCACGGATGCGACTTGCTAGCTATAGCACTAGATTGCATATGGCTGAAATGACAAAACGCCGATCATGCAAGTAGTCGCGATGTATCTGGGTCATACATATATTTAACAAGAAATGGGTTTAGGAACTAATAAAGCAATAAATACTATAAAGAAGTAAGCGAAACCTTTCATGCCCTGTGATCTGCGTCTTTCACCAAAGTACGTATAAGATGAGTAGAACAGAACTAGTACATGAGGTTTCCAACTGCAGACGGAGTCCCGTCGTTGTTGTAGAGGCACGACCCGGTTCCGACAATTGTGGCGGCAGAACCGCCGTTCGCTTGCAAGAGCGCTGGCGAAGTTGCGACGAAGGGGAAGTAAAGCTGGATGTATGATGCGCCGTCAAGGAAAGGGAACGCCTGTTGGAAGAAGGACACCCTACACGATACACAAGAGTATGAACGGATGATAAAAGAGGTACTACATCGCAGCTTACTGAGCAGCTTGACCACCTGCAGGATTCTGAAGAGCGAACTCTGTGATGACGAGTTGATAATTCTGGGTGTTTGCTGTTGAGATATATACCACATGCGTAAAGGAGACTCACGGGGAATTGACTATGAGCTGATTCTACGTAGCTTTGGAATTCTGCAAATGTTGTTCTGCATTTCGAAATTCAAGTGAGATGAGGAGATGCACCAAAGAAACTCTCGCTACACACCCATACCAGTGCTGAAAAATAGAAAATTAACGCCAAACAGAATGGGGTCGCATACAATTACGCACCAAGTTAATGTAGTCAAAGTAACACTGTCCTGCACAAGCGCTGATCATTTGAGAGACCCAACTAAGACCCTCTCCAGACGTTACGCTGGAGGTAACAGCAGGGAGAGCCTTCTTGATCGCCTGAAAGCACGGACAAATATTTCATAGGTCTGAAGAAAAATTGATATGGTAAGGCCTTACCAATGGGTTGATGTATTGGATGTACCAAGAAGCGGCCTGGCTCGGGGTGATGCCATTGATATCGGGTTCGTTCAGTGTAAAGACGGCTGTGAAGAAATGGGTAAAGCTAATGTCTATCCAGTAATGAGTGGTGACGAACTAGCCCAGCCTTGTGATGCTTGACGTGACGCCAGGTCTGCGATAGGACTGGATGAGCAGTCGGTGCAGCGCTGCATGCCGATGAATCCGAGGCCACCGTTTCCATTGGTAGAAACTGGAGCATATGTTTCGTAATCGTAGCTGTTTACTGTTAGTGAGCTGCGGACGCAAGAATTCATTGAATATACATTGCGACAACTTCTCCATCTCCGTTGTTGAAAACACCGGGATCACTGGGGAGAGACGAGTCAGTGAAACAGATAAAAAATGAAATGTGAGCCTATGTACAGTGATTCATCGTCTGTTCAGTTATGGTGAGCAAAATATACTTGTACTCGTGATTTGAGATGAAACTCACAGAAAGTCCAGCATAGGCCCCGCTTTCCAGCGAGAACGGTGGTTGCGAAGAGTGCTACAACTGCAAGTCTGGCGGAGGTCAACATGGTCGAGAATGTGTCAGGAAATGAGAGCTTGGGTTGTAAGTGCCGCATACCAAGCATATTTATACTTTCAAAAGTGGCGCCCAGCATCCACAGACTGATGCGGCCAGGCACGACTGCCATTGGCGCATATGCTTTGACAACGAGCGCATTGACATATATCAGCGCTACGACGGGATACGTATCTGAATTGGGCATAAGTTGCATGTGACCTGCTTGAAAAATGATACTAATGAGCACGGTAGTTCCATTGTATACTTTACATACAAACTATAATGGACTGAGACAATGATAGCACAGCCGATGGCCACCGAGCTGTATCTTGATATTGAGACGAGGTCCGAAAATGTCAGCGTGGCGGTAACAGCGAAATCATATGGGGGCGGCCTTTGAAGACGAGTTATGGAGACCTCATCTCAGCAGGCCAGTACGATATTAATAGCAGGGTACTTGCATCACCTATTGAGCGACTCTTGCCTACAAAAAATTGGATATACCTTACCTCGTTACCGCTGGGTCCTGGATTGACATGTCAACAAGTACAGCATAGAGGATGGACGAATGATGGCGATTGATCCTTATAGGTAGTAGACGCCATCATCAGCTGTGTAAGATATGATGGATTGTGGAAAGAAAATGCTACGTTACTGAGAAATGGAGCCAGGAGCTACCTCGTCACGAACCCTATTGAGTTTTTGATGGCGCGCTGGTTTGAACCTGGTGAGCACGGGCGGCGCGGAACATTTGGTAGTTATCTGAACGTCGCAGAGTCAGTTCTTCAGTACAGGCTGAGTCAGGGTTACTCATAAGGACCGAAGTTGCCGTCGCGTAGCGGACAAAAAGCCAAAATGCGAGAAGACAAGAATCACGAGAAAAATCGATGAAGCGAAGGTTCAGCGACTTGAAACTTGGATTGAAACACCTACTTAGACTTAGACTCCTTCAAGTCGGATGGCGTAGGTAAATTCATGCTCAGTAACGATTGATATTGAACAGTCATGACAAGTACTCGCTAAATCACAACTACTGCGTCTACGAACCACTACGAAATGAGCGCGGAGATCGAAAGCTTGGCTGGGCTCCGTGTTGCACGTTGGCACCGATTTGAAGGCAAGTACCATTCCTTTTGGCTCAAATTTTGTATCTACTGTCCAGGTCATGATAGTCGTGCATCTCCAGCTCAGCTCAGTTTCTAGGACGTTGACTTGCGAGGCGCATTGATATCTATTATCGACAAGCTACTTTCCGAGAATCAAGCCAGAATTTATGCAGTGCGCCAACCAGGATGCCAGCCTGAGTTCCTTCGGCATGGCAGCCTCTGGAAGTCACCGATGACGTCGACCACGTACGATATCCTTTTTCCTGACCCGTGATTGGTCCCCCGGTGCGTCATCGAAACATGATAAATAGCGGTCGTCAGCCAGGACGAACACCAGTGTTCTCTCTTCCCTCTTTCTCTCACATCGCTATCAGAAATTACAATACGTTCTTTATTTTCATACTATTTAGCATCATGGTTCAACTAGCTCCTCGCTTCGCCACCCTCCTCGCCTTTTGTTTCCTCGTGTCCGCCACTCCCGTCCTTCCTACTGCTAGTCCATACGTGTCTCTTAGCGCAGGCTTGGTCGACCCTACTCCTGGCCCGAATAGCACTCATGCCAATCACACTGCTAGGGGTGTTGCCCATGTCGCCAACAATACCGCAATCCTCGTCGAGCTTACTCAAAGCCCTCAGGGCAATGGGACTCACGCCAACCGCACTTCTAGGGCTGTCGCTGTCACCAACAAACACCCCGTATACGCCATCGAACAACACCCAGGTTCGCAGTCCCACGAACAGGCTCAGGGACAAGATCCAGTATGTCGTTCAAATTTGTAATACTGAAGCCGTCATGTTACTAAATCGATGGTGCAGATTACCGGCGTGCAGAATACCCCCAGCGTGCAACACAACGTTATCGCGGATAAGAATGCCCAAGTCCAGTCTAGTCAGAGTCAGGACAAGCCAGTATGTCGCCGCGCCTGACAAGCACTATCTTTCGCTGACATGACTTCACAGACACAGTCCAGTAATGCTGCTGCTAAAGCAAGTCCCTCTCAAGGCAAGGGCAAGAGGTACGATGATGGTCAGTACCACCCCAACCCTTCCTACGACAATGGCCAATACCACCCCAACCCCACGTATAACAATGGTCAGTACACCACAGATACGACTGCTCCCACCACCACCGCGGCGGATGCGTCTTCTCCCACCACCACCCAGACATATGACGACGGATTGTACCATCCCAATACATCCTACGACGACGGCCAGTATCATCCCAATACAGCCTACGATAATGGCCAGTACCATAATGCCGCTGCTGCGAATCCCACCGCCCCTGCGGTTCCAGACGCGGTCACATCTGTGTTGGGTGTTGTACTCAATGTAGTACCCGGTACCAGAACAGCGACCCCGACGTCCCAAACGGGCTCCACTACCCCTGCGACGACGAATTCTCCAACGACAATAGCCTCCACGTCTACACAGGAGACTGCCACCGCCACCGCCACGTCTGGAACCACTACCACGACGGCAGCCGATCCCACTGAGACTGCAATGCGCACAGTAGCCGGTGCTGGCAGACGCTCGGACGATGGCCATTACCACCCTGATTCGAGGTTTGACGACGGCAGTTACCATCCCAATCCCAAGTTCAACGACGGCAAGTATCATGTCAGTACTACCGGAGGCAAACGTTCGGACGATGGCCATTATCACCCTGATTCGAGGTTTGACGACGGCAGCTACCATCCCAATCCCAAGTTCAACGACGGCAAGTATCATGTCAGTACTACCGGAGGCAAACGTTCGGACGATGGTCATTATCACCCTGATTCGAAGTTTGACGACGGCAGCTACCATCCCAATCCCAAGTTCAACGACGGCAAGTATCATGCTGGTACCACCGGAGCCAAACGTTCGGATGATGGCAAGTATCACCCCGATTCGAAGTTGAACGACGGTCAGTACCATCCCGATCCCAAGTTTGACGACGGCAAGTACCATTCGGGGAAGTATCATGGGAGGAGGGGGTTGGCGCATCAGGACAGGGTGCGCGCCGTTAGGAGAAGAGCTGCCCAATACTAGGCTTAGGAATCTGTAGGCGCTCTTATTGGACTATGATGCAGATATCACTCTTTCACATAAACCTTTACATTTTCTTATGTGCGATAAGGATCAGCGGGCTTCAACATCAATATTAATGGGTGTGTCCGCGTCGTGAGCCTGACCAGTGAGTTCATGTCGCGACCGTACACCGAAAAACTCCGGATTCTGCCAAGCGGGAAGAATCGGACTGTTTTGCTTCTCTTCCTTCTATTGTGTCTGCAGACTGTGAGATACAGTACTTGCTTAGCCAAGGTCTGCAGTGGCTTTGCTGTCCGATTTCGTTGTCAAGGGATGCAGCGAACTTGGAAGGCAAAGCCACTACATCGAAATAACCCAAAGGTGGCCACTTCGATCACAGTGATACGGGCCACAGTACTTCAATCACGCAATCTGAAACATTCGATCCCCTTCAACATAAGAATGCACTGCCAAGCTTATATGAAGGTCCTTGTACCCAGGTTGGCGCGTTCGCGGATTGACTTGCGTCTTAGCTTCTCGCGATCGCACTAGGATCCTCAAGTTGCCTAGTATACTAGTAAACAATAGGCTGCGCATTCAGACTCTCGGCAAGTCACGGTACTGCTACCCCGAACTACCACGAGTGAAGTCAAACTCACTATTTGGCGCTCCTTCTCTTACCGTAATTCTTGACAGAGCCCAGTGAGTATGCCAGACACACTGCTCTACCGAAACACTAATTCATGACCGCTTAATGTCTAGCCGGGATTTGCACCCGCAATGCACACCTGCCTGCAGATTTCAGAGATTTTGAGAATCATTTTTGCAGAAGTGACACAGGTCATAGGTGGCAGCGTACAACCATCATATACCACTCTGTACCACCTGGCGTTGACGTGTCGAGCTTTCCGAGAGCCGGCGCTGGATGCCCTATGGGCGCATATACCAACGCCGGATGTGTTTGTCATGTGCTTGCCTCAGGATGCTCGTTCTCAACCCATACTAGAATTGACCCTGGAGAATTTCAACCAGTTCAAATGCACGCCTTCCGGGATTGCTGCAGCATTCAGGGTGGTGAGTTAGCTATTCTCTTCTTTTGAATGTGATTGTTTATCGATTTCAGAGGCTTCTCAGACCCTTGACCACTGATGATTGGGCTACCTTTCAAATGTATGCGCGTCGCGTGTGCTCGCTCACTTTCGCAAAATATGATGCCGAGTCCTACGCCATGATGAGAGATCCCGGGCTACACGATAGTGCTGCGCTTGCTCTCCTAGGTTCTTCTGCTTCGTTGCCCCTGCCGTTTCCTCTGCTCCGCGAGCTGTACTGGAATGACCAGCGCGACGTGCTTCTGCCTTGCCTCCAGCGCTGCATTTCCAGCTCTCTCACTCGACTGGTCATTCATTCGGAGCTTTGGCCATCAGCAATGGTCGATCTCGTCGCAGGCCTGGGAAAGGCTTGTCCTATGATCAAAGAATTTCGTTGCTCGCTGCCGCCCGCCAGTGCATGTGCCATGCTTTCTGATATCGTCACCTGCTGGGATGATTTGGAGATCTTAGAGACGGGAGCAGTGAACACGCAGGCATTGCAGCATCTTGCGTCCCTGAAGAAGCTGAGAGAGCTGAAGATGCTCGTGCCAGAAGGTCACAGCCTGGACGTGGATCCGACATCGACGTTCAGCGTCACGTTTTCGTTGGACGAGTTCAGTATGACTTCTGCAAGGATCGAGCCGCTTCTCGCTTTTTTGGCCCCTTTGAAAATTTCTGCGAAAAGCGCAAACCTGCAAATCGACACAGCTTCAAATGCGGATGATCTCGACCAACTACTTTCCTCCCTTACTGAGTATTTCCAACCCAATGTTTTAAAATCATTGTGTGTTTGGGTGAATCGCCCCACCAGTTTCGACAATCACTCCCTTTCCGAACTGAGTGCTTCCGCCTTTCAAAAGATTCGGGCCTTTACAGGGCTCACCAAGCTTAATCTCAGTTCAATCCATGCCTCTATCACCGACGATGAAGTTCTAGACCTCGTTTCCACTTGGCCGAAAATGGAACATCTTTACCTTGACACGGCCTGGGATTGGGGAGTGGCCCGCATGAGGATAACGTTTCATGGGCTTGCTGGTATCCTCGAGCGCTGTCCAAATCTGCGTTCCCTAGGGGTCGACCTAGACACCTCGCCCCCCCACGACTCACCTGTCTACGTTGATCACCAATACACTGGCATCGCCAGGGATAAAGTCACTGAACTAAACGTTGGGTCTGCGGAATGCAACGATGTCGAGGCTATTGGCAACCTGCTAGCTGGAATGTGTCCCAACTTGATTTCAATCGGTCGCGCGTGTCCCGTAAATCTCAATTACGAAGATCCTTCCGCAAATATCGAATGGTTTGACGGGGAAGAAAAATGGGAAGAGGTCAGTTCATCGCTCAGAGGAGAAGTGAGCAGCTGGAGCAGAACAGTGGTGAGTGCGCTTTATAGTCATGCAGTCGTGCCCTCATTTCTCTCAGTGTAGGATTATACACCAACAGTGTCTGATGTAAAGAATTGGTGCTGTTCACACAAACGTGTTGTTTTTTCTTGTACAAGGCGACTGCTAGTGATTACTATTCAGCAAGGTGTGCAACCAAACTTGTTGGACTTTGATGCAAATGTCACTCCTTCACATAAACTGCGAGTTGTACATTCTGTTCTATTCTATTATGACCAATGGGATTCAACATTCGTTGAAATTGGGGGTGTCCACGTCGCGAGATTCTTCGAGTAGCTCTCAGTGGGGACTGAGCCGGCTGCAAGGCGTTACTTGGAGCATGACCACGGTCGCATCCGGTCTTCCTACGAATGTATGAGCTGGATACCTCAATACTTGGCCAGTAAATCACCAGGTCTGCACACCAGTTTCTCCGCCTTCGGAGTTCGCTAAGACCATCCAAGGCCTAGGCAAATCCCTCCGATCGGTTAAATTTCCAAGAAGGATTCGGAGAACTAGAAATCTTTTTCTAATTGACCGGCAAAGTAGCAAGACCCGATGCTGTTTGGCGCGTGAATTTGTTCTACTTAACCGTAACTTACAACCAAATTAAACCAATCCGCCTGTGACTGTTGCTCAATGCTGTCATCTATCGCTGGTCTCGAGGACGAAGTTGCAGCTGGATCGGCCACCACCTTTGGTTACGACAGATCTCCGCGAACAGCCATTGCCAGTTGTATGGGTAGTCTGACAGAAGATCGCGGGGGTGCGCGAATGATATATTTACTCACATCGAACTCACTGCTTTTTGCGCCAGCTAAACTCGCATGGTCTGTGATAGCACCATCATGAAGCCAATTCCCAATTTCATTAGAGTTTGGACATCTACATCGATGCTCATTAATCAAGCCCGAAATGACATCCGCGGTCGACCAGGCGGCAGGATAACAATTAGTGGCTCAGGCCATTGATTCGACTGCCAAACCTAACCTCCAGCTCTCGATTGAGGGCAGCAGCCTCGCCAATATCTCCAATCCATTCAGCATCCTGGACTCTGGGCTGGTGTCCGAGATTAAACCGTTGACTCCTTCGGAATGAGTATGTCTGTTGGCAATGCCACAAGACAGAGTTGTAGTTCAGCTTATTGATCTGATCCTTGAAATGTTGATACAAGGAGCTTCGTTCGGAGTTGGCAACCAATTAACGTATGCAAGTCCAATGAACAATTAATAACGATTTTTAATTGGTTTATGTTAGCAAGTTCTGAGACATTATGTAATATTATACGTTGGACCTAATAGATTGACACTTGGTTTTCGATGCTACCTTGTCATTCACCAAGGCAATTTGCCCGCACCTAGGCCTGGGATGGACGTTCGATTGCGCCTTCGAACCCCAGGTCTGACATTACGAGGATAGACTAGTCAATTTTAGATCATGCAATCCGAAACATTCGATCGATCACTCCGATTCACAAACTTCTATTTGAAAGGTCGTCGTACCAGGTTGGCGACTCTCAGTGTCTAAACTTCCCCACTTGTGCAGACTTCGGAAGTCTTGGCTTCTCTCGGTCGCATGATCCTCAAGTTGCACAGCGAATAGAAGGCCGCGCAGATTCTCCAAGACTCCAATCAATAACTACTCCGAACGACCACGACTCAACACCTTCCCTTTTGACACTTGTTCTATCACGATAATTTTTGACCGAGTCCGGTGAGTAGCAGATGACTGTGCGAGATACTGCCACTGGAAAACTGATTGATAACTGCCCAATGTTCAGTCGTGATCAGCACCAATGCACGCCTGCCTGTGGATCCCAGAGATGTTGAAAGCCATATTCGCGGAACTGGTGCCGGTCACAGAGAGCGGTGTCCAACCATCATTTGCCACTCTGTACCACCTGGCATTGACGTGTCGAGCTTTCCGAGAGCTAGCACTGGACGCCCTGTGGGCGCATATTCAAACACCAGATATGCTTGTCATGTGGCTGCCTCAGGATGCTCGTTCTCAACCCGTAACACTCACCGCGAGGGGTCGCACTATGTTAGATATCTCTGGACACAGTCTGGTCAGTCTGGTGTTTTCTCTTTTGAATGTAGTTCATGGTATATCGATTTCAGCGGCTTCTCCGACCCTTGGTCGACGACGATTGGGCTGCTTTTCAAAAGTATGCGTGTCGCGTGCGCTCACTCACTTTTGAAAAATATGATGACTGTAAAACTCGTAAGCTGCACGATAGCGCTGCGCTTGCTCTCCTGGGCTCTCCTGCTTTACCATTCTCCCCGTTTCCTCGGCTTCGCGAGCTGTACTGGAATGACCAGCGCGATGTGCTTCTGCCTTGCCTCCAGCGCTGCATTTCCAACTCTCTCACTCGACTGGTCATTCATTCGGAGCTTTGGCCATCAGCAATGGTCGATCTCGTCGCAGGCCTGGGAAGGGCTTGTCCCATGATCAAAGAATTTCGTTGTTCGATGCCGCCCGCCAGTGCATGTGCCATGCTTTCTGATATCGTCACCTGTTGGGATGATTTGGAGATCTTAGAGATGGGAGCAGTGAATGCGCAGGCATTGCAGCATCTTGCGTCCCTGAAGAAGCTGAGAGAGCTGGAGATGCTCGTGCCAGAAGGTCACAGCCTGGACGTGGACCCGACATCGACGTTCAGCGTCATGTTTTCGTTGGACGAGTTCAGTATAACTGCTGCGAGGATCGAACTACTGGTCGCTTTTTTGGCACCCTTGAAAATTTCTGCGAAGAGCGCGAATCTGCGAATCAACACAGCTTCGAATGCGGGTGGTCTCGACCAACTACTTTCCTCCCTTACTGAGTATTTCCAACCCAATGTTTTAAAATCATTGTGTGTTTGGGTGAATCGCCCCACTGATTTCGACAATCACTCCCTTTTCGAACTGAGTGCTTCCGCCTTTCGAAATATCCGGACTTTTAAAGGACTCACCAATCTCGATCTCGGTTCAATGCATGTCTCTATCACCGACGACGAAGCTCTAGACCTTGTTGCCGCTTGGCCGCAAATGGAATGTCTTTACCTTGACTCAGCCTGGGACTGGGGAGTTTCTTTCTTGGGTGTGACATTTGGTGGGCTTGCGGGTATCCTCGAGCGCTGTCCAAATTTGCGCTCCCTAGGGGTCAACCTAGACACCTTTCCCCCCTACGACTCACTTGTCCACGTCGATAACCAATATACTGGCATCACCAGGGAGGAATTCACTGACCTCAGTGTTGGGCATGCGGCATGCGAAGATGTTGAGGCCATTGGCAACCTGCTAGCTGGGATGTTTCCCAACTTGACCCAGATCTATCGTGCGCATCCCATAGATATAGATTATGATGATCCTTCCAATCAGAATGAATGGTTCGAAAGGGGAAATGAATGGAAAGAGGTCGAGAGTTTTATCACTCGGAAGAGAATGGAATAACTGGAGCAGAACGATGGTGAGTGCACTTCATACCAACGCAGTCATGGTCTCACCTGTACTAATGTAGGACAATGATGTACCAACGGATTGTGCCCAAGTGAACGAGTTTTGCTTTCTTTGTACAAGATGGCTGCCACGTGATTCTGTATATTAGGGGGAACAGACATCGAGCCAGCATGCTCGACTGTTATAATAGTACTAGTGCTTTACTTGTAATCTGGAGGTCGTTTGCATGGAAGAGGAAGAATATCTTCTACCACCGACCATATCAAACACACCAACCTCGCGAAAGACACTCGAGGCAAATAGTAATTTGCGCAATACACATTACGAATTTACGAAATCAGCGCAGGTGAATCAAGATATCATTGACGGCAGACTGAAAGGTTTGTTACTATCCAAACTGCTGACGAGTACATAAATCTTTCAGGTCAGCAATGACACGCAGGACCTGGTACTTATGTTGACGAGGAGGGATGGCAGGAGATAGGAAAAGTTGGACGGTGCGATTGAGCGTAGATTTGTTACGGCAAAGCTGAGTGTGTGATTATCATCAACTTGGCCTCCGTACGTTAGAGCCGATGCGAAGGTCCGGCCGAGATACACAAAAATTGCGCCTACACGAGTGTCTTCGCATTGGATAACCAACCTTTGACGGCGCAGAGGAACTCTTTTTACGCATTAGTGAATTGTTTGGAAGTGAAGCCCAAGCCATAAGTGTGTGGCGAGGCGGACTACGTCTTTAGCACCCGCTACAGGCACCCATCTCCTAGGGTTATCTAGGGCAAAAGGGGCGCCAGATGTGACAGCAGTTTCGAACCTGCGAAAGTTGTGGTCAGGGGCTACCGTGCGCTGACTCGTTCTGCTTAGGAATAACACTGTTTCGATGGCCGGCCAACTGCAAACGGTAATAATGACCCACCGGGAGGGTAGTTTACGGTTGGGGGAAACTAAGGGGAAACTAAGCATATCCTGACCCTAAACCCGGCCCACTCACCCTAATCGGTATCGGCTGTCTTCGGACCGACCGGCGGAAATGAAGGAACCCTCTTCTCGTCTATCAAGCTTTGATCAAGGGTATATTATAGATGAAGCTGGCTTCAGTACTTCTATCAATTGTATTGTGCAACAACTTGCATAACTAGACGCCCAGTTGAAAATAATGGCCGCTAATACTAGTAAGTAGTACTCGTCCCAGTCACTGAATTAACTTTGCATCTAATTGTCGGACATCGGATCATAACGGACCACAACATTAGGGTAGAAGTAGGAAGTACTAAGTAGTAGTCACCAGCTGTGAACGAAGGAGATAAGAGCATAGTACGTGCCGGTAAAACATGTACTCGACTTGTAAATGATATGAGTTGACCTAATAATTAGTTCACCCATGACAGCATAGTACACCTTCTGTGCGCTCAACGCCCACTCAATTTTCTATCTTGTGATACGAAGCACTGGTCGTCTGGGCAAGCGAGCTCACAGAATCCACGCTTTTTACCTCATCAAAAGATCCTGTGATTGCGATTACGGGGAAAGTGCCAAATCGAATCATCGATACTCCAGTAATTCAATCGCCATAAAATGGGACAGCAATTTTCATCCGACGATAGTGCTCGTACGCGAATTTTTTTCATCAGATACCCCCAGCCAACGGCCTGGCTCTGTCCTGGATTCCATGATCAACTCTGTTGACCCGAGCGAGCCTGCTTCACCAGGCAGCTCTCAGGCCCACATCCCGAGCCAGCCTGAGATGGTCGGCAAACAATCCTCACAATCCTCACCTCGCAGATTTCGGGAAGTTATCAACGAGTTCGCCGCTTCCCTAACACTGAGTCTAGTGCTCGAGAATAAGGGTAATGTTGCTCGTGATCATCTTGCATCAGAGCGAACCTATCTTGCCTACGTTCGCACCAGTCTCGCATGTGCAAGTGCTGGAGTAGGTGAGATCGTCATTTGTGTCTTTGCCCATGACAATCGCTTACAAGTAGAGGCAAATTAACAGCCCTTGTACAGCTGTTCACGCTTTCCAATTCTACAGATGCAAATACCCATGGTCAAGGAGATATTGTTCCACAGCGTTTTGCTCGGCCACTTGGCGCCACAGTGGTGCTTTTGGGTTTGTTCATCCTAATTTATGGCGAGTCCTATAATTGTACTACCTCATACATTCTCACAAGTCGTAGGCCTCGTACGCTACTTCATGACCCAGGCGGCCCTCGTACGAGGTTTCTTCCCGGTGGCACGCAATTCCATTGCTGCCCTGGCATTTGCCCTTGGGGCCGTTGTTGGCATCGTTTTTGGGGTATTAGTTGCTGAAACTCGGAGCTAAAGTGTGGGGCTGGTCACTGTAACCGTATATGGTTACGGTAGTACAATCGTACGGTAGCCATACGGGTACTGCCCGTATTCTACCGTATGTCATACCTCGATATCCTCAACGGCGCGGTGCGGATCACTATGTGGTCATACGGCCGGTCAATACGGTCGTACGGTAGAAGAATATATACTGAATTACAGTAGCTAGATGTATTATCAACCCATCAATTACCGCGATGGCATTTAGCACGTCGAAGGGAAGCCACCTGAAATAATGTGCTTGAGAGTCGACGGCACGGCAGAGACTACACAGTGCAAGATTAGTATACCTATAGACAATGATTGAGCAGGTTGAACTCACCAGGGATAGCGAGCTAGCCAGACACGACAGGTTCGGAAATTGTGAGCAGTAGCCTGCTCACCGGCCAGGCATCGAAGTCCTCCACGGGAAGCCTATCATAGTACTCCTCGAACTCATCCCTCGAGGTCGTTGAGCGTTTTTTTGTACTGAGCTGTTAACTGATCCTTTGCGTGATCCAAGTGACTTCGTAACTTGTGGCCATCGTCGCAGTCAGTTGAGAGGCTTTCGAACGAAATTCGGGAGTCAACCGACCAAGGACTTAGGAATACTGGTCAGGTGATACTCTCGGCAGCATTCCGCTCACTCATTAATGAATGTCTACATCAAAATTTGCCACATATAATGTTGTGTCTCAATTCTGATGTAAACATACATCCGTCATTCAATGTGATCAGGTCTATCATTCTCAACTTTCATGCACAGAACGTTCTCCATTCATGAAACCCTATTCCGTGACTTCGTTGCCTTCACGTCACACTTCACGCAACCTTATCGATGTGGAACACCCCATAGCCCTAGGTGGCTTATGATCAGCGCTTGGCTGTATCCAGTCGTTCTCTTGGTCTGCACGCGGCACAATATAAAATGCCTCAAGGCGGACATTATATTCTATAGTTTAAGATCGACTCTTCGTTCTAATCTTGAAATCCACAGGACTTACTCTGAGCAACGCTGTTAGCTGATTTCTCTTTCCAAAGCATAAGCATACCAGTAAGTTTTCTCAGCTCAAGAGATAGGAACATCATGCGACGTAACCAATAGCAGGGCCACGCATTACCGTTGTTGAGCAAATTCAGAGATGGGATGTTCTGGGAGTCGGCCGAAAGGGCCTAATCCATCACTCGAGGAAATCAAAAGGCGCCGGGACGCAGAGGCAGCTGCTGAGCAAGCCCGAAAGGATGCTGAGGCTGCGAGAGCACAGATCGCCGAGCTCATCAAGTCGAATCAAGAATCGCAGGAAAGGGCTATGGCGGCTCAGCGGGCCGCTGAGCAAGCCGCGGCAGCCTCACAGAATCAGGCCCGTAGGGAAATGGAGGCGATGGTCGAGGCCGAACGTGCTGCCAACGAAGCTCGCTTACTGGCAGAAGCCGCTGCTCGTACCGCCGGCGAAGAAGCAAAATACAGAGCAGCGGAAGCAGAAGAGGAGCGTAAGCGAACTGCCGCTGTCCAAGAACAAGCCGAACGAGATGCCCAGGCTGCCCAGGAGCAGTCCAAGAAACTACAGGAGGCTGCCGATGAAGAGGAGAGGAGAGCAATTGCCGCCCAGGAAGCGGCCAACGCGTCGAAGAAAGTGGCAGAAGAGCAAGTAAAGGCGGCCAATGCTGCCAAGGAGGAGGCTGAACGCAAGTTGAAAGAATTCAACCTGTGGTGACTCCTACACCTGAAGAAGTTAGCGCCGCCAAGCGGAAAGTTCAATATCGCGAAAATCTTTTCCACTTCGCAGTAGCCGGGGTGGCAGGAGGAGGGAAATCATCCCTCATCAATGCCTTCCGCGGTTTGCTTAATAAGGATATGGGAGCTGCTGCCACCGGCGTCACCGAGACAACGCTGACCATTAGTGGATCAGGAGCTAACGTGGAAATTTCATATAGGCTACGCCATCGCGAAAGGTACAGAATATGTACTCCAACTACGCCGTCTCTCGAAACCCTCCAACGGGGTGTCAGCAAAGCTCATGCGACAACTATATGTAACGGTCGCCATTCCGAAGTTCACGTACGGAGCAGACGTATGGTTCAAGCCCATATACTCAGAAGGAATCAACAAGGAACAACGAGGGTCGAAAGGAGTAGCAGAGAGACTAGCTAAGGTCCAGAGAATCGCCACGCTAAGCATCACCGGCGCTATGAGATCCACAGCTACTGACACCCTCGACGCGCACGCTAACCTCCTCCCCACAGATCTCCTCCTCCAACGCACTTGCCATAGAGCAGCGCTTCGTCTAGCATCCCTCCCGCTTCGTCACCCCCTACACAAACACCTTACTCACATCGCCAAACACCCCAACATCAAATGTCATCGATCCTCCCTTCACAACCTCCTCGACACGTTCAAAATATTCCCGAAGGATGTCGAGACCCTGGACCCGATCCGCAGATCAAACGCAACAATCCCAAACGCCTACCAGACCCATACCGCCCCCAACAAGAAGCAGGCCATCAAGGAACAGAGGGAACTAGTAGATACCATCCAGATCTTCACGGACGGATCAGGACACGACGGGAAAGTAGGAGCAGCAGCGGTACTCATCAGAGAAGGACAGGAACCTCGTACCCTCAAATTCCACCTCGGTCCGGACAAGAAACATACAGTGTACGAAGCGGAAGTAGTCGGCCTAACGCTTGCGGTCAAATTGTTAGCAACGGAGCGAAACGTCCAATACCCAGCAACCATACTCGTAGACAACCAAGCAGCCATTCTATCCGGTGAGAGTCACAATACGAAACCTGGCGGTTACTTAGTAGAGCACTTTCGCAGCATGACAAGACACCTAGCCAAGAACAGACGAGATCAAGAGCGCAACTTCAAGCTAACAGTAAGATGGATACCCGGACACGAAGGAGTAGTAGGAAATGAATTAGCAGATGTCGCTGCCAAGGAAGCGGCAGAAGGGCCTAACCAGAACAGCGCGCCAGAGACGCTACCCAAGTACCTTAGAGGCAAGCCACTCCCCGACAGTATATCAGCCTTGAAGCAGTGGCACGAAGATGCACTGAAGAAGAGATGGGAAAAGAAATGGAAGAAATCACCACGCTACGCAAGGGCAACCGGCATAGATCCCTCAATGCCATCCAATCGCTACATCAAGCTAGTAGCGACCCTCCCCAGACGACAAACCAGCATGTATACCCAACTCCGCACCCGTCATCTCCCACTAAATCAGCACCTCCACCGCATAGGAAAGAGCAACACTCCCCACTGTCCCACATGCCCAGATACTGACGAAACTATCCATCACTTCCTATTCGACTGCCCGCAATATACCCGGGAACGCCATCAACTCACTAACGCGCTGCGAAGACAAGCGTCATCCATCCAATATATCCTCACCGCCGAGAAAGCCACCCAACCACTGATGCGTTACATCAACCAAACGAGAAGATTCAAACCCATACTCGGTGAGCTCACGAACAGTTAAAGAACACTCTTTCAACCCACTACCCTACAGACACAATTAATCAACTAAATCTCCCCTCCACGCAACATACATCAAGAACTAATACAAAACTACCATACACCACCCAACTCCGACACAGGAGAGAAGAAGTCTCGCTGCGCGAGACACCATTCGACACTAATCATCTCCGAGACAGAAGGGAAGAAGCCCCGCTGCGCGAGACACTACCGTAGGAGTGCAGACACTATATACGCTCCACACCACATCACTCCCTCTGTACGAACTCAGTGTCGGCCTTCGCCCGACAATATGCTGACGGAGTACTTGTTTTCCATTGAGACCACGGCAGTACACACATATATACGCTAGAATAGGCGGGAGCAAGCCCCCCGCGAACAGGGCTAAGTCCAACATAGGGTCAACGACCCCAAGAGGACAATAAACTTGATTAAAAAAATAAAAAAAAAAACGCTGACCATGGCTAGACTCCCCGACCCCAATGCGGAATACCCTCTTGTCTGGTACGATATCCCGGGCGCAGGCACGCTCAAAATCCCAGACTGGCAATACTTCAATGCCCAAGGCCTTTACGTCTTTGACGGCATCATCGTCCTGTTCGACAATCGCTTCACCATGACCGACATCGCCATCCTTGCCAACTGCAGGCGTTTCAAGATCCCCACGTATATCGTGCGCTCTAAGGCAGATCAGCATATCTTAAATATCATGAAGGATAATGGGTACGATAGCAATGATGAGAGCGAGGGCAAGAAGAAGAAGCTTTACCAGGCTGCACGGCAGCAGTTCATTCTGCAGACGCGCCAGAGCGTGAAAGATAACCTGAAGAATGCCAATATGTCTGATCAAAGGGTTTACATCGTTTCAAATGCAACGATATGTGGTGTTGTGAAGGGAAAGCGGCCAAAGAAGATCATCGACGAGATCGAGTTGTTGAGCGACTTGATCCGAGAAGCCCAGACCAGGCGAGGACACCCTAATGCTGAGAATGAATGAGTAGTCGGTGATGATACAGTTCTTCTTACATTTCTTCCTTCGGGCTCTTGCTGATACTTCTCCGTTCTCGACATGATCATATTGCTTGTGACCGATCTTGACTGCAGACTCGCAGATACAGTTCGTTCTACATTTTTTCCTCTCGACTGACGTTATTACTTCTCCGCATGTTCTTACCGCTTTAGAATGACTGACTTCCATCTCACTGGATAATTACAATTACAAAGGGTTTGCAGTTGAGATTTCTGTCACGAACCTAGATCCACAAGACGAAAGGTATCGCAGGACTTCTGATGTGACACGATCTGCGCCTCCCACATCCAACTTTCTTCAGGGCAGTTGTGAAATGAATTTGTGGGTGTTTAACCTCGTGCAGATAGGGTTCCAGTGTTTGCATCGTTGAGCTAACTCGTTGCACAATTTCCAGATCTGTCTGGACCAACGAAAATTCGTTAGATTTGAAGGAATCGTCTTCCGTTTTTATATCAGTGCTTCATCACCTTTAGCGAAATTCCATGGAGAAATATGGTAGGATTGACGCTGAGAAGCACTTGAATGTAAATGAGGACTCCTGCTTCCGATTTACGATGGCAGCTGGTGAGTGAATTATGTAGTAGACCATCGTACAACTCGGTTGTATTATGTAATCGTAGCGGCAATGACCGGCCAGTCCCCGACTCTGCCTGTCCCATATTGGGTGTCGGCAGACGGTCCGACTTCTCGACCCCATTTGTACTACTTGGTGATGTCATCTGGACCCGAGTCTTACGCAGACTGAACTCCAATTTGAGTTCTACCACAGTGTGTTTATACCTTAGCATGAAGCACATGATTCCCAGCCGCAGCGCCAGATTTTTATGACACAACCCTAGATTCGTATATCCCATCATTCCACCAATGCAAAAATCAGTTCTTTCCTCGATCTCTGATACCATCACTCTTCTTCTAAATACCCCAATCGTCCCTCCGCCGTCCAAACGAACAAAGGACCTCGTGCTCACCGAGTTACCTCGTTCGACTCCTCGACGACGTGCGGAAGCACTGGAGCTGGAGAGATCGCGGAGCGTAGATTTGGCGGCTGGAGATACGTGTTTACAGGTAGCCAATTTAGGATGGCTCTGTCTCTGAACTATCTAACAGCCTGGGCAGAGGATGTCAGACGAAAGCGGACGTACAAGTACCCAGAGCCACGGAAGCAGTGACCAATCTGTAAGAGACGACCTGCCTACTGGGATGGTGGAGCCAGTCGTGCACCAGCTGTCTAGGCGGTCATCGTATATACAGGCAAGTATGGCTCATATACAGTCAGATTCCTCGGTTTTGACCATGCATAAATCAGGACGAATTGGAGGCTGACCTACATCTGGCAATGAACGCTGAGCACGCAATGAGCCGGGCAGAAACGTAGTTCAGGTGTGCAGGTTGTAATACTTCAAGTTGGTTGTATGATCTCCAAGGGTGTGGCTAGAACTAGTAAAACAGCAAGTCTAGTTGATCGGTTTCATCTATTTTAGCTATCCAATTCGTATAATACAAACACGCTATCACCAAATTCCTATCATTATCAACGCAGGTTTTCAGGCGTGAAGAATGTAACGCGTATAACTTCTTGAACACCCTCAAGAGTACCAACCTCGTTGTGAGAACCAGTAGAAGTTTTGAGCAGGGTGATTCGTTCTCCAAAACCATCGAACTGATCCATTAACCCGAAGTTGGGGATGACAGTACGGGTCAGTAGGGACTCCCGAGTTTCCCTTCGCGTGACCAGTTGAGCATGGTACTCGCTCCACTGCTGTGTCGACCACGACTCTTGGCTTGCTGATGGAGAGTAGACTGGGGGGAGATATGGTTCCAGGAGAGCATCAAATAAAGCGTCAGAGTGGGTGTGAGAAATATCCCAATCATCCTCCGCGTGCAATATCAATATTGGTACCTTGAGTTTCTGGACGCAAATCGGTGAGGTGCTAGATAATCTAGGAACAGGATATTTACATACCGATATCGCCGATAAAGTGTCAAACTTGTGGACGAGAAAACTCTTATAAATACCTTTGAGACACGCAAAGTCAGGGTATATCGGCGTTCGGTGATGTTTTCCAGACTTACCGGCCGCTCGAGGTATCATGTTAATGGGCAACATGACGGGAAATACACCAAAAATGTTATAGGTATCTATCAGGGTATAGAGCGAGGAAAAAGGAGACATAAGGACGGTCCCTCTGAACTTGACCCCGTCTTCGGAGAGGCCGACAGAGAGCCCGGACGCCACTGCCGTTCCCAAGCTGTGACCAACTATAAGGATATCCTGCGGTGAAGCACCTTGCGCGATCAGCCAATCCCATGCAGCTCTTGCATCCAGTGACAAGCCGTCCTCTGTAGGCGTGCCTGGACTATCTCCGAATCCACGATAATCTATTGCCAGGACATTTGCGTCCAGGCGTGAGGTAAACCCGGAATATAGGCGAACGCGCATGCTTAGAGCCCGCGTAGCAGCATTGCCATGGAAAAAAAGCACAGTTGGACGCTGTGCCACAGCTTCTGAAATGTGCAATTCTGCAGCAGATGGAGGCGGGGGAAAGGACAAGTCGTGATATATGGTATCTGAGAGAATGAACCATGCACCGAGAGTGTGATTGTCTGCGGTCTGAATCTTGATGTTCGCCGTTTTCCCAGCTAACGTATCCGCAATCAATCCAATGAGTTTGAAAGAAATGTACGCGATGGAGTAAAACGTACGTGCAAGACCATGCCTTTCCGGTGCATCAAAATGTGCGTTCCAAGGTAGCTTCAAGGCGTTCATGTACACAATGCTTAATTACGTCTCGAGTTCTACATGCACAATCGTGAAGGATGAATGATTGGACTTACTGAGACTGGACCCAGGGCACTGCTAGAAGGATGACTGCCCCCAGGTAGAGAAACCCGAGGACCGCAAAAACCCTCCTAAGCCGTGCAAACAAACCATCGTTGTCTGGTTGGATGGACATAAAGAAGGTACTACTGGTACGGCACTGCGCAACGTTGCGGTTCGTTCGGTTCGCTATTATCTAATACATCTGTATTTGGCGGCCGATTCTCTATGTTTTGTTTCTACTTCCACCCTTGTGTGCTGCTTCGCTTCATCGTCTTCTGTGCAAACACATCCGACTCTCCGAGGATAATTCACTTTTCGGTTCATGCATTCCTCAACGGAAACTTTGGGGCATTTGCGCTCGTGCACAGTCACAGACTCGCAGTCGATTAGTAATCCCCCGAAACCTTGAACAGTACATTTTCTTTCGGCTCCACAATAATTTTTAGCCACAATCTCTCCAAACAAATTACAGGTTGCAGGGCAAGTTATGCAATAATATCTAAGATATCCTTCAGATTCTTGGAGCATGAAGTGCACAATGCACCGTCACGACCGCAGAAGTGAATATATAAGATGTTGCAAAACTGTCCTCAGCGGCTAAAATCTGCGCATCTTCTAGAATATTCAGGGACACCAACAAACCCTAGCGCACATTACAAACTCTTACAACCCGACTCGGACCCCGTCTGTCGCACGATGACTACTTCGTAATGCGTCGTGGCAGCTTAAGACTGCGCGGCGCAAACGCGGACCACTGCCACCATTGTTCTACTGTGCAAGGTTTGTCCGTCCCCTCATGGTCCATATAGCTACTCGCTATCCGTGTATTCTGGCTATGGGTCCGAGTCAGCTCTCATCCGTTCTCTTCTATGATCACATCAGTCACACTGGGCAATCAAACATCGTACAT
Source organism: Suillus discolor (assembly GCF_016758755.1). Lineage (NCBI taxonomy): Eukaryota > Fungi > Basidiomycota > Agaricomycetes > Boletales > Suillaceae > Suillus > Suillus discolor. Next base: position 97,393 of record NW_024541362.1, read on the forward strand.
AAAACAAACTCACAGGGTTGATTTTGGTGTTCAAGATATCGGTCCCAGTACTAGTGATCGTTCATTTATTCGGACCGGCGGTTTGATACAGCTGCAGGCATTCCTACGATCCACTTCATCTTGGCGGGAAGGCCAAGGAGGGTCAACAGAGGCGCAGCTGGTCCAGGTCTCGGTACAATTGCCGGATTACGTCTATAAATCCGTGGCACACGTAACACACGCTGCGTCTGGCTGCATCTCATAGTAATCCGTTGGCTCCCGATGATCCTGGCATTTCTATCGAAGACAAATGCTCGGCTGAGAAACTATTGAATACAGGGAAATGCAAAAAAGTAATTCTTCGAATTCGTGCTCCTAGACGAGATATCTGATTTACCTACGCGCAGTGGTGATTATCCGGCTTATACTCGCGAGTGTATGAAAGATCAAACGGGAATCGCGACACCTTCGCGACGGCCATTCAGACCAGTATGCTTCGAATGATATTACTCAATGCAGAGCTCAAGAGTGCTGCCGACCCTGCGGGGATTGATGATTCCGAAGCAGAAGGAGTCATCTATGTTCGCTCGACAGATACTATCGATGGCTCGTAGAACGAACCGTGCTTGACAATCAGGTACGTGGTCACCGTATAGACATTTTAGCTTGGAATGTGGAATGCAATGCATCTCATTATGCCGTATAGCATTGATACTATCACTATCTTCAAGGAGATATCTTGCCACCGTTCCGCTCGCTGCAAGGTTCCCGCCTGATTTCCCCCCGCACCGCAGTACTTTGGCTCGTCGTGATAGCGTTTTCCTCTTGGTGGTCATGAATGTCCCAGAATGTCCCGAAGTCAGATCGCTCGCAGCCCACTCGATTCCGGAATACCTTGTCGAAACCCTGACGCGCGAGTGATGGTCCTCATTCGTCCTTTGGAGTATTCAGAAAAACGTGAATTCGGATCGGTGAGCGGTTCTTTCCACACGGACATTCGACCAAGATGTCATCAAGAAGTAGGGCATCCAGTGAGACCACGTTTCGAGCATCTGAGATCCCTGTTTGATCTCGATGGAGAATGACCGCGCATACGTGCTAGGGTTGGATGCTAGGAGACTGGATAAGGTGAGAGTCAACTACAGCCAAGACCTTCCTACGCGTCCCATTTAGTTGATCGCAGATCTGGTCGTCGTGCCACGTACGTAGTAGAGTGTAATCTTCACCCTCATTTGAAAATTTTTGTTCCATTTAGTACTTCGTTTTATGTACTTAGTACTTGTGTTCGAGTACGTGTAATCCATAATTTCCCTGATTTCTCCAGTGTCCAGCAGTTCCTGTTTCTACCTTTGATACCCATAACTTTGTACAGAAACCAAATGCCTGTCAAAGTTCGGCCTATGGAAGAACAAGCAAGAGAGTCACCTGGATCGAGTACCCTTTTGCAAGATGCTGCTACAATCCGCCGAACTCCTTCATTCGTTCCTAAACTTGGGGCCGGCATCATATCAGACATCCGTGCTCGTGCTCCTTGGTACTTCAGTGACTGGACAGATGCATGGAATTATCGAGTCATTCCTGCAACCGCTCTCATTTTCTTTGCAAAGTATGTCAGTAAACTCTACCCATAGTCCGCTCTCACAGATCTCCGGCGTATAGTGTCCTACCTGGTATAGCATTTTCGCTAGACCTAATAGAGACGACGCAGCAATACACAGTTACTGAGGTCCTTATATCCTCATTCATGGCTGCGTTTGTGTTTTCTGTATTCGGCGCGCAGCCACTTACAATTGCGGGCGTCACTGGTATGCAAACACCAGCGTCTATCATGATGTGATAATGTCTCGTCGTAGACGGGCTATTCATAGAAACCATTTAGGACCAATCACAGTTTTCAACAGGACGATATATGACATCATCCACAAACAGCCTAATGCACCAAATTATCTGCAATTTGTGGGTTGGGTTTACCTTTGGGCTGCAATCATCCATTGGGTAACGGCCATTTTGAATTGTGAGTCTCCTTCCTCTTCAACGACTTCCCATTTAAAGTTGATTTTGGCTCTCAAGGGTGTAATTTTGTGAGATATGTCACTCTGTTCTCTTGCGACACATTTGGCTTCTACGTCTCCTGGGTGTACCTCCAATACGGAGTACAAGTGATCACTCGACAATTCAGTGGGGATTTCGAAGGTGCTTTGGTGGGTATTACCCTTGCCCTCCTGATGCTCGTAGCGTCATTCTTGTTCCAATGCCTTTCGGAGACCACGTTGTTCCATCGTCATATCCGTCGTTTCTTCTCGGATTATGGAATGCCCATCTCCCTTATTGCGGCTTCAAGCATGGCATACTGGGGCCGTTTCAATGCTTCTAATCCTTCCACGCTACCAGTAGGCGGTGCGTTCCAGGCTGCCAATGGAAGAGCGTGGCTTGTCAAATTCTGGGAGCTAGATGGGAAATGGGTCGGTATTGCGCTTCCCTTCGGTATAATTCTTTGGATCCTGTTCTTCTTTGATCACAATGTCTCGGTACGTCCCGCTACTTGCATACCTACTACATCCCGGCTCATTGCTCGATAGTCCCTAATAGCTCAGGGTTCGCAGTTCCCTTTGCGGAAGCCACCCGGTTTCCACTACGACTTCTTCCTTCTCGGTATCACAACATTCATAGCAGGACTCATTGGGGTGCCTGCACCCAACGGACTTATACCTCAAGCACCTATTCACACCACCTCGTTGCTCATTATGGGAAAACCTTCCAAGAAAGATATAGATGAAGAAGAACAGATCACCAAACCATCCTCGCAATCTGGCTATGATTCCAACGGTGCAGTTATAAAAATGGAAAAGTCATCTGACTATTCCGTTGGTCAGCGAGAAGCCCCTATCGCCGTCGTTGAACAACGAGTTTCCAATCTTGCCCAAGGTTCATTATGCCTTGTGTTACTTACCGGCCCGTTTCTGCATATATTGGGACTCGTCCCAAGAGGCGTGCTGGCCGGGCTATTGTAAGGTTATCCACTGTCGTTTGATTCCGCTGACTGTAGGCAGCTGGTTTATGGGTGCGGATGCACTCAAGGGTAACGGAATCACCATCAAACTCATGTACCTCATACGCGACAAGACCCTCACCTCACCTGATGACCCGCTGCGCAAAGTCAGGAAATCTCGACTATTGATGTTTGTGACTATTCAACTCGTGGCCTTCGGAGCAACATTCGTGCTTACTCAGTCCATCGGTAAATCGTTTGTCATCTATAGGTTGTGATTTTGCTTAATTTTGGAGCAGCTGCTCTCGGCTTTCCGGTCATAATTTTGCTTCTTGTCCCTCTTCGAGCCTACGTAATCCCGCGGCTCCCCTTCACGCAGGAGGAGCTTTCTATCCTCGATGGCCCCACAGCTTCGCCATTTGTGAGTTCATCGCTCTTACTCTCGCTCGAAAGCTCACTGGCATGTGCTCGACGCAGACGATGGAATCTGTTGGGGGATCTCTACACATGGCTTGAGCGTTTTCTAACTGCTCGTCCTCTAGCTATCCATTACTCTCGTGTATGATGTTGAAGTGCTATACTTGGTAATCATGGTGACATTGCCCTACATGTGTAGACAGTACGTGCAGTGTGCGTTCCTTGTATCGTCTAGATGTGCGTATAAAGTGTATCATCGTTTCGTACCGGTCAAGGCATCAGAGCAATGAAGGTGCCAACCAGTGGGGAATTGAGTGGATGGTGCATTAGTACCTGCGAAAGTGTCTAGGGTGTCTACGGGGAGAGGGGAGTTCGTGCCATGGCCAGATTAATCATACCGTACCGTGTTCAATGCAAGTATTATCTAGATATGTATCTATCTGTCTCCATAGCCAAAGGAGCGAGTTGACATCTTCAGACCTGAAATCTTCGTGTTTGCGCAGTCACCATAAGTGATGAAGGTGCTCTGGTGCGCTCCTCTTCATTAGTATCAATATGGTGTGAATTCCGCTCTCGACGCATGCCACATACATGGTCAGCATATTTGTATGGTTGCCATACACAGTTGCTTTGAATACAATGTGTTCCGAATTACTGATGGGCCTAGGGAGCCTTGACCTTGGGGTATATCCCACGATCCTTCTTGAGACGTGACTTCAGGTCGTCAGAACACCGTGATACTTATAGACTGCAGGAAGTAAGTACTTCTTATCATGAGTCTTACTGTCGCGACGCGATTCCCAGGTACAAGTGTGGGGATATCATATACTGACCTACTGAATTCGATTTGAATTCCGGTATTCTCTCATACACCAAAGCGTGAGAACAACTCTGAATACCCTCAGATGAGAAGTGCGACAATCATTTAGCCTGCTTCGCGAAACCGAAGGTGATTGTCCAGGACTCCGTGATGTTCGTGATGGACAGATCTTGAAGCATCGGGGTCGGCTAATCATTGCGTTGTGGGTTGAATATCTTACCGCCATTATTGCCATGCCGCAGCGTCGTCAATGCGGATACGACGAACCACTTGCATATAAATGTGGTGCACAAGTATTGGTAGATAAAGAACGACTGGCTTCCGTCTATCAATGTCTGACTACGGGAGATTAATTGAATCATCTTCCGTGGAATCCCATTCTCACCGCGCAACATATCTTCAAGCAGTAAAATGATTACATGCAGCCATAAAGGGCCATAGAAATGGGTGAAAAGGAGTCAGAGGACCGAGGGGCTGAGGGCGAGTCTCTATCGCCAAGGAAGACAAGCTTCAACATGACCCTCGGGGGCTATCGTGACGAGTTTAAAGATCAGTGTAGCTCTGTTAACTGCACTGTGTAGGATTGGGCGCCGCCCCATTATTGAGACCTAGGTTGCTTGCGTGGTGAGAATCGTGAGATGATGTGTCTCGTTTGGCTTGCCACTGATTTGGTCATCGAGGCGCTGCCTAATCACGGTAAGATCTACCTTGCAGCTGTTTGCCCAGTCAAATGTAAGTTTCAGTATATGCAGTGTATAGGAAGATCGAAGACAAACTTGTACAGTTCACTACCGGAATGTGTTTAGACAGAGATTCGTGGTACTTGGGGTGAGTCATGCCACATTTTTCGCGAATACCCATATGTTCCTACCTAGTATGTGATCTGGCTAGGAGAGCGTACCTGATACTGTTGGAAAGTAATCAGGCACTAACAGGTTTCATGGTAATCATATGGCACCAGGGGATGTTCCTGGTCCAAGAAAACGGTACAATGGCCCATTGCAGACAGATACGCATAGGGTATAGCACGGGTACACCCGCGGGTCGGAAGATCAACACCGTACCCGTACCCGTCAACACCGTACCCGTACAGATACGGGTACGGTATTACCCGTACTAACCCGCGGTATGGCAGCTTACCCGCGGTGTTGCATTTACCCGCGGGTACACAAACAAAAAATAGTGAAACTACGTAGAATAACCTTATCCAACGCTCTCGTCCTCTCGTTTTCTTTTCTTCAGAGACTTCATGATCTTAGTAAGGTCCTCGGGCGCTACCAGATCACAGCGGAGCCATGAGCCAAGACAGAGGAATGCACGGGTTGATGCTGGAGACAAGCGGTTTCGAGTAAAGTGCAGAAGGTGCCGGCCTTGCGAAAATACACGTTCAACTGCAGTTGAGGTAGCTATGGTGTGTGATACATAAGCTGTGATGCTAGCGAGAGCAATGGTGCACAACCTACCAGGAATACTAAGGTAATCAAGTGCCATCCGGTGCAAATTTGGATATGTCTTTTGATTATGGACCCACCATTGCAGCGGGACTTTGGTATTCTCCACTGGTTGCCGCAAATAGTTGTCAAGCTCATCTACTAGAGATGCCGCTATGCCAAGAGATATGTCACCAAAGTCATCAGCGCATTGTCGCACCTTGTCTTCTGCCAAGACATGTGCAGCTGGAGTCGAAGGTAAGACCTGGTCTTTGTAACGATCTATGTACTCTTCTCGAATGAGATTTTCGGCAGCCTCAATCCATTCATCTTCCCATTTTTGTAGTCGGAAATATTCGAGCTTCAGGCCAGGGTGGAGAACTAGCGAGACATGGGTCAGCACAAACCACCTCATATTGAAACAATTGACAACTTATGCTCACCTGTTGCGATGCGATACGTGTTTGAGTCATCAGTCATTTTCCAGTATCTATCCATTTTCTTGCGAGCAAGTTTCATCGCAGCTTGGATGGCTGGTTGGAACCCCTCTTTCGTCTCAACATTGCTCATATGGCTATCGAGTTTGTCCATTGCAGGTATGACTGCATAGACACTGGCCGAGTTGCGTGAAAAAAAGAGTGTAGCCTGCTTGTAACGCTAGTGTTGAATTGAATAAGTCCTGAAAATAACTCGATCAGAGGCTAAGTGAGCTACCTCCAGTACAGTGACAAGTTCCTCGACAACAGTCCATTCATTGTTTTCCAATCGATATTTGCGGAAATTGGGCAGTTTCTTGTCGCCAGTAATCTTCTTGATGGGCTTCCGGTACTTGACTGCAAAACGCAGCATGTCATGTGTGGAGTTCCACCGTGTGACGACGTCTCGTGGGATAAGGTTTGCTTTGAGACCGGCCTTGTTGCAGCGAGAACGCCAGATAGGGAGTGCTTTGGTAGTTGAATGGATAATTGCAAATGACAAAAGACGGATCTATACAATGAAGTATGTGATCACATACCTGCAAGAGCGTACCAATGCGTTCTTGGCACTTTTCAAATGACGCCCGAATATCACGAGAGATTGTAAAATGTGATGGCAGTTCGATATTAGGGCGTCCAGAAAGCAGGAGATCACGAAGTGCACAATCGTTGATTATATTCACAGGTCGATTATTCTCTGTGATCCACCGTACGAGATTTGCCCTAAATCCAGTGTGAATAATGTCAGATGTTATTAAGGCCCAAAAATGTCGACTTACCGAACTTCATTGCTCGTGTGCATTCGATATGTATGATGGACAGGTTGTTGTCCTTTTCGAGCAAAAGCCGAGAAAACTGATCCACTCGTGGCCTGTACTACCTTTCCACCACTGAATGCATGATCGACTGCCTCTTTGCCCCAGCAGCCATTGGCGTGGTGCCTTAGATTCGTAGTCGAGGACTTATCCTTGGAGTCCTGGAAGCGGCGGACACCCCCGGCAGGGAGTTTGCACTTGCGTGCCCCGCAAGGGAAGAAATGAACTAGACGTCCATCGAGATACTGGACAGTCACAGCGTCAAGCTTAAAAAAAGAATAGACTGCTGAACGCCAAGTTTTTTTGAGTGCGTCTGTGAGTGAAAATTAATCAAGGTCCATGCAGACACGAGCAATAAGTTCACATACTTAGATCGGCCTCATCGTCCTGTTCAGCAGCAGGAGGTGCATCATTTTCATCAATATCAATTACTTCCGGAGCAGGAGAGTGCAACTCGGAGGGGGTTGCTTCGACCTGTGGAATGATAAGCTTAACACGTTTTGCAACATTGTCTGCCGCTATGGACTGCGGACTCGATGATGATACATCTGAAGTTTCTGAACGTGTAGACTCGGCGATCGAGGCCGTCTGATTGACCATAATGATGGAGTGAATGGAGGGAGTATTGAGAAATGTAGAGTTAAAGTGATGTATATCGAAGCAGACAGGCGGGACCTAGACAAAGGTGCGAATATCTCAGTATTCGCATTGAAGACTCTCTACTAACAAATTCTATACCTAGATTATAAGGTGCGTGCGTCAGGTACTGTGATATAAGATAAAATGGACTGAAACATTAGAGGGTGCGAGCCGACGTCGACAGGTCGCTCACCGTGCCCGTTTTGGATGCGCATCTCCCCTTGTGCCTGTTCTTCGGCCGTCCCGTCCTTTCCACTCTCGGTTCTATCGGAGACACCCGTAAACATACCCGTATACCGTGCTAACGGGTACGGTATGACCACGGGTACCACATCTCGACACCGTACCCGTACCCGCCATACCCGTGACCCCCATACCCGCGGTGTGGCCCATACCCGTGCTATACCCTAGATACGCACTACTAGATGCCATAGCATGACTCACACAAATACATGGTCCTCGCGATAGCGTCTTCGTCAAGCCGGCGAACGTAACATAGTGTCGCGCAGGGCCGCAGTGGTTAAGGAGATCCATTTCTTAAAGATCATTTTGAAATTCGACTCCTGCTGGGCCGAAAATCAGCCTCTGCTGATTCGAGAGTTTGCGAATTTGAGGAAAGTGTTCGAAGGTGACGTAAGGAGTACGTGTGAATGTTTTGTGGAGTTACAGCTGATTCCATCACTACTATGCGGAGTTCGGAGACGCTCAGATAAGGACCCCGTAACCATATCGTAAGGCCGCAGACGCGCCAGTTCCCGACTTCTCCGACCGTTGCAAACACGTGCCGTACCTACTACCTACCATCCACACATTCGCCCAAGATGAGTTATCGGTCTTACAGATCAATTCAGACAGCCGCAGACCACATCTGAGACCTCCCCCAAGCAAGGCTGTGTGATTGAGAGTCTTCCGCGAGACACCCTGAATTCGATCGATCAAGCGTTTCACCCAAGCCATCGACCAGCTACTGCCGTAGGACCCGCCATTCATAAGCAATGGTCGCATCGCACCCACTCCTCTAATTCATGTCCCAAATCCGCCTGAACTCGACATGACCACCATCCTTAGTATCGTCATGCGCGCCACACTGTTCGAAGTTGCTGAGCAGCACTTTTGGCAAGGCGGTGTAGAGACTCATGCCTCTCATTGTGCAATATGGCAGTTTTCACTGGGGAGTACATGGCACGAACTTGTAGCATCACTCTGTGTGCTACCTGCAGCTATCTCTATATGAGGCGCAGCTTTCCCGCGCAACGCGCGCCATGCGTGCGTACCTTTCCCGCGCTTCACGATGTATATGCGCGCGCGCTTTCCCGCGCTGTAGCACCCTATAGCGCCAGCCATCCAGAAGCATCCATCCACTGTCCACCAAGTTCCCTAGTGCGTATATTTCCATTTCTCACATTTGCATATCGTTCCATCTTTATTTTTATCATGGACCCTTACTTACATATATCTTTACATACCTTACTTGGTAGCGCTTAGGCGCCATACTTAAGCGCCAGCAGTACATACATACTTACAAACTTACTCTCCCACCAGAACGACAGAGGACTTACTGGTTACTACCCACTATTTACCTAGCAGAACATAGTAGAAATCTATTTGTTTACACCTCGCATCTCTCTTCTCTTGTCTTACATCATATCATCACTTAAGCAAACTCACTCTTACTCTCTCTCGTATCTGTATACACGCGCACGCTTTCCTGTGCTTCGCGCCATACACGCGCGCATTCCCGCGCCATGCGCGCACCTGCGCTTTCTCGCGCTTCGCATTGGCCAACCAGTAGCGCTTTCAGCGCATACCTCTAGATCCTTGCTGCACTCGCTTCCCCTTTAGGGTCGAACGCACTTGTCATCTCAAGTATAGCAGACTAGGCAACGCGCGACCTTACAACATTTATAGATACAACCAGGAGCATTGTTCGTGCCTCGCTGTATTGTTGAACCTTCAGCGGCTTCATATTGGGTATGCCACACAACTCCCTTTGGTTTCTCTTCTGCTTAAGGGACCATAACAATTTCTCGGCAGCATGGCAGACCCGCACGTTATTTTGCCATCCCGTGCACCACAATCTGCCACCGTGCCTTGCAGAGATGAGTGCACAGGTTTCAACGCATCACAGTCATCGACTGCGAGATGCTCGTCAGTCCCGATGTGAATGCTTACCGCGGTGCTCTCAAATTGAGACAAAGATAATGAGACAGACATGTCACGCTGCATAATCACAACTGCAACGCCATCAAATGAAACACATCTTGTAAACATCAGGGTACATGAGAAACAGAAGCGACGATGAGACACAAGACATTGCAACAGCCATTCACAAAATGCTTCAGCAGATGCAAAAACCGCAGGATGATAGTGAGGATAGTTGCATATAATGTGATCGGCGGAGGGGGCAAAGCCCCTCATCCAACATGCGAGGAACGCACGAAGGCGCCTTCACCAGGAACATACTCCTGTACAACAAGTGAGCTCGATATTTCCAACACATGCCAGACCAGCAAGATGGAAAGTGAGTGAAGGAAGAAACTCAACTGACTTAGCAACAACGAGGGCACTGGCGGCCAGCGAGAGACAAGAGATCAAGATAGGTTGAAGACGCTGAGGGCAAGCATGCGTGTCAGTGGAGGTCTGGGCAAGCGTAAAAACTGACAGGCGAGAACAGAGGTGAAACCAAGGAATGAGACAGCACGGGAGAGCGTATTGGACCCACCGACGAAAGGAAAGGGAGGTGCAGAGAGGCTCCCCGTTCTTAAACGATCGCGAGCGGGTTTCACATGTGAAAAGACAAGGTTGCGAATGTGTTTCAGATATAGTGTGTCAACAACTCGTTATGCATGGTAATGAGGTAGACGGGAGACATGATTAGGCCAATGCGAGCTCCACCTATTTACACCGTTCGCCACCCGGCACACCAAAGGCAGTTGCTAAGTGAGGAGGGCAGAGCTACAAGCATCGTCCGATGACCACAACAGTGGATGTAAGAAATGTAGGTGCCCTGGACGTTGCTGAAGTAATCGCTGACATAAGAAATTCCCGCAATCGATTTTGTAGAGGATTAGGCATATCCTTCCTACAGAACCCTCCTTTAGAAGTCGGGAATTACAGCTGTTTTAATATATGATGGCAATGGTGTCGTTTTTTTTTGTAAATTACATGAAACACAATTTAGTAGTGAATTGCCTCTGCCACATCATGGTGTTCCACAAGATCAGCAACAATGTCAAATGAGCAGCCATCCATCTTTATGAGCACAACTTACTGAACGTCCAGGACATTCTTGACTGCTGTGGATTCTCACTAGGGGTCAGCATTGCCCACCGGATACCTTGCAGAGCCAATTTTTTCCTCTTACATAAGTTGCTCCAAAAGTTTTTTTCTGCATTTATCTGAGGTATCATGTATTAGTTGCTATCTTTTCACCCGATGTACACCACCAACTGCCGAAAACCTCGGGTAGATCCAAAAAAGTGTTAGGGTGTGGTAAGCCTTACAGCAGTATTGATTATATAGTTTTCGCACTATATATTTCGAAGCAATTTAGTAATTGTCTGAGCAACCAAGTGGGTGCAGGATTGACGAGACCAGCATCCGGTAACCTGAGCATATAATAGAGAGACCGAGGGTACATTGACGACCAGGGCTGTTGTCCACATCACGTTGCCATGTTCTTATAATATTTCGAACATACATCCCAGAAACATCTCATGCCACGGTGAAGGTTCAATGATACAGCAAGGCACGAACAGTGCTCCTGACTGTATCTATAATTGTTGTAAGGTCGTGCGTTGCCTAGTCTGCTATACTTGAGACGACAAGTGTGTTCGACCCTAAAGGGGAAGCGAGTGCAGCAAGGATCTAGAGGTATGCGCTGAAAGCGCTACTGGTTGGCCAATGCGAAGCGCGGGAAAGCGCAGGTACGCGCGAGGCGCGGGAATGCGTGCGCGTGTATGCGGAAACAAGAGAGAGTAAGAGTGAGTTTGCTTAGGTGATGATATGATGTAAGACAAGAGAAGGGAGATGCAAGGTGTAAACAAATAGATTTCTACTATGTTCTGCTAGGTAAATAGTGGGTAGTAACCAGTAAGTCCTCTGTCGTTCTGGTGGGAGAGTAAGTGAGTAAGTAAGTATGTACTGCTGGCGCTTAAGTATGGCGCCTAAGCGCTGTCATGCGGAGCCGAAGCGCTACCAAGTAAGGTATGTAAAGATATATGTAAGTAAGGGTCCATGATAAAAATAAAGATGGAACGATATGCAAATGTGAGAAATGGAAATATACGCACTAGGGAACTTGGTGGACAGTGGATGGATGCTTCTGGATGGCTGGCGCTATAGGGTGCTACAGCGCGGGAAAGCGCGCGCGCATATACATCGTGAAGCGCGGGAAAGGTACGCACGCATGGCGCGCGTTGCGCGGGAAAGCTGCGCCTCATATAGAGATAGCTGCAGGTAGCACACAGAGTGATGCTACAAGTTCGTGCCATGTACTCCCCAGTGAAAACTGCCATATTGCACAATGAGAGGCATGAGTCTCTACAACGGCTCGAACAGATATCAAGTTCAGTATGTTCAGTGTAGGTTTAATTGATACCTCAGCCAGATATCACGCTTCATAGGTTAGAGCACCCGCTCGATAGGTAGGTGTCATACCATCATCACATACCACAATCATGTTGTTAATATGTAATTGGACGGTGAAAGCATGAAATGAAGCCATGAAATGTTCGTATTGCTGGTGTACTATTAGATACAAGCAAAATTAATGCATACTAAATGAGTGATACTAAATGAGCGATATGTGTCCAGTAAGCACTACCAGAAAGCAAGAATGAGTGGAAACAAGTGAGCCGTTGAAAAATTTAAATTTCTCATAAGAGCTTGTTCTGGATGGTAGTCTGCCACTGGGGACTAGTGGTGCTGAGGAGCTTCGGAACGACTCTCTTTCCGGGAAATTCAGTGAGGTCTAGTTGAAAATATTCCACAAGGATACTTTGTAACAATCAGCGAGGAGGAGGAAGGCAAATTAATGGGAAACATACTCGCGAAATGTGTGTTCATATGTCAGAGAACTGTTTGGTCCCTGCTCACTGACCTGGGTCTTTGCTAGCTTGCAAATGCCATTGAGAGAGTCATCTATGAATTTCCAGAACTTGGATGAAGAGTAAATGGCATGGCGTCCTTTGCCTTTGAATCCTGAGCTTCCCTCACTGACAGCTGGTAGATCTTCTTTGTCCTGGTACTCGTCCTCTGCTCCTTCGTCCCTGGCATTCTTGTCCTTGTCATCTTGATGGCTGCTACCATTGCCACTATTGTCAGTATTCTCTGTATCATGCATCAGCTGATCTTCATCTAAGTAGCCTTCGATGTCAGCAACAGGAGCATCAGGCTCAATGTCTTGATTGATGTCGCCATGCATCCTGCGTTTGATAGCATCAATATCAATTCTGAGTTTCTGGTTGATTGTGACACAGAGGTCTTTGTGAAGTGACGAAATGAGTGAGTTGGAAAAAAGAGCATTGAGGGGTACAATCTTGTAGTCATCCACACAGATAAGGAAAATGTGCAAGCAGCGCCGCTAGACTACATGGTATGAACCTCCTGTTGTCAAATAGAGCAAGGGCATACCAAAAATGCGAACCTATTCCAGTGCATGGAATCGACCTCAATGCCACAGTAATGAGCGAGAGATTTTGCGGTCTCCATGATGCTCAATCATTTGAAAATTGACGTTGTCAGCTAAGCAAGTGTATATCATAAAGTGTTTGCATAGCAGTAGCAAAACTTGACAAACCTTAGCCTTTATGTTGCCGCGGATTGAGCAAAGCAAGTCGCTGACCAGTTTTGACAGTTGCGCGTTAAGTTCCACATCTTCCAACATTGCCGCAGGGATTTTGAATACATCGTGGTGCTCCCTGATGAAGTCCTGTTGAGTTTCAGCATTCAACTAATACAGCGATCAACTTAGAGAATACCATGATGTGACAATGCGCATCAGTGACATATGCAGTGATATTGGGTGACAGCATGCACGCAGTGAGACGGTTCTGGATTCCAGACTGTGTTTTGTTTGATCAGTGTATACTGCCAAACTTTGGGGATAGATACAGTATACCTTGAAGTCCTTAGAATCTAGCAGTTCTTTCAACTGAGTGAGCTCCACATTCTGGGTATCATCATTCCGCCTCAACAAGGTGGCCTTGATGTCAATGAGCATGTAGTATATCCCTCCAGTCTGCAGGCAGGTAGCTGTATCAAAGAGTTGTGAAGCACTAAAGGAAAACTTACGTCAATAAATTCATGAAGTTCCTCCTCCGAGATACCTAAATCTCCAGCGACCTTCAATGCATAAACTTTCAGTCTCTTTGTGTGCACAGGTGTAAGGACAGTTGGGTCGCCATGACTAGGACTTGAATCAGCTCGGTGGCGGCATACACCTGCAATAATAGGTTCGTCGAGTGATTCATCAGACATTGCAGATTGTAAATTGTCGTGAGGGCGAGATGCACTAACAGCAGTCTGTGACTGAGAACCTGTACAATTGCTGGGTGATCTAGATGTGTGGGCAAGTCCTAAGGGTGAGCGTGCATGTCCTATACTGCCTGCTCTTGCAGAAGGAGGTTGAGATCCACTACGAGCACTTTGAATGGAAGCTGAATGATTCCTGCCTCTGAGACCTCTGGCAGCATCCGGCATTAATAGACCAAGACTTGTTGGGCCTTTGGTCTGTGGAGCGCCTTGAGTGCACACAGGAAAGCGCTGGAGTAACATCCTGAAAGCTAAGTAAAGGGTGAATGTGAGAGAATGAGTCCGGCTCTGAGACCTGAGTGGGTGTTCTGCATGAACACCAACAGAAAATAAAGCTTATTAAGGACACACTTAAGCGCTAAGCATTTGTGTGTTTCACATGAGGCTTGATTTGGATCACAAAAATGCATTGAATGGGAGCACATAAATTAAAGACTGTATGCTATATGTAAAGTAGAGGTCTTATTTGAACGTGTCGTCGCGAAGCGTGATTCATGTCAGAACTGCGCATATACAGTCAGACTAATATGTAGTGCACCCTGAAAAACAGGTGAGCAGTGGGTTTCTGGAATAACGGTAGCTTGATCCCAGCGAGATTTCTTAGGTGTCTCACTGGCAGCTGCACTTTGACTAAAGTCATGTTCCAGCAGGAACAAGAGCCTGAGCGACGGAGTAGAGCGTTATGTAGCATAAGGTGTGGGTGAGAAGGGGGCGATAGAGGATGGATGGGGGTAGTAATGCTGGGGTGGTTGAGGCCTGGGGTGACTAGGTCCTGCCAGTGGGAATGTATTAGGCGGTAACATATGGTGAAAATGAGGTATGGGCGGTGGATGTGAAAATGTTTGATGGCCTGGATGCCAGGTAATTGGAGCTGATGGGAATGAAGGAACATGTAATTGGGGTGGAGGCAAGTGTGATTGAGCGGCAGGAAGGTGGGGTTGAAGCGGAAGGTAATATGACATCTGTGGAGAAATGCATGGTTGGTCTGAGTGTGAAACTTGAATCATGGATGAGTGAGGTGGTGGGATATATGATTGAGGCACAGGATGGTGCGAAAACTGAGGAGGAATATATGTTGGCTGGGCTGAGGAAGGTCCCGCTTGCAGCGCAAAATGTTGCTGATCCACAGCAGCAGCATATGGTGCATTTCCCCGCAGAGGTGATGCTGGTCCAGGAGGGGGAGCAACTGCTTGACTAGTGTGTGACGGGGCAGTCTTCTTTTTTCCTCACACACTGGAACTGCTGACCTTCGCCTTTGGTTTGGCACCAGTCTTCATGGCGGGAGCACGATCAAAGACTGCATGGGGCACTGGGACATTGTCAATGTGACCACCCTCTCCTTGTTGAGGTACATCTCCGGACTTTTTGGCTGCTCACTTCTCCCGCATTTGCCATACTGCCAATGCTTGAACTTCGGCCACATTGGTGACTCTCAGCGGCGTCTTGTGAAGGGTATCAGGTGTAACAAGACGTATGTAGTCATAGTTATGAATAGAGTATGCGTTAAGGATGTAGTGTGGTGTCGGCTTGTGTTGAACGATGCACCTTGAGCGAGATGTTAGGGTCTGTTCTTGATATACAGGTTGCTGACCAGTGTTGGTGCAACCTGAATCAATGCAGTTATGCTGGATATTGACGGAACACAATATCCTGCAAGATGACACCCATAAGATGTGAAGCCGACTTGGAAGACAATGATAACTTATGGCAGCAGACAAAAATACTTCGTTATTAGTAAGATCTAGACATGGAAGATGAAGAGATGGGTGCAATGTCTCTGTAAAGGAAAAGCACTGGAGAGCAACATGTTCTACCTTTAGGTGGTCGCTGGACAATATGAGAATTTCCCGGATACGTCCAATGTACATCTGAAAATATTGTCAGATATCTATCTTGAAAGTTCAAGAAAACAACCTGCCTTTCCATCTGCTGGCTGTCAAACAATAGCTTCATTGTTGAGGTACATGTTTTCTCCTGTACTTGTCACAACACATTTACCTTGGTAGTACTCAATGCATGGGTCGCGTGGAGCAGTTCCAGGAATATTCGCACAATGTGTATCCTTCCAGGGAACTGCGTCCTTCCAGACTGTCTTTCCGGACTTTCCAGTCACTGTTTCAACTTTTCCTGACCCTATATGCAAATGAGTCATGAAACAATGAAATGTATGGCGTTGCTTACCTGATATTGGAACACTGTGACCGAAGTTCGATAACCCCAGTAGCCGTGCTTGTTTGGGGTGCTCATCAAGATAACTTAGGACTTGGATGCCTGCGCAAACCCATTTCTTGATCTCGCCATTGTACCAGTAGCCACCTGTCACAACATGCTTGATAACATCCTGGTGAGCAAACACTTTGCAGGTGTCTCAGCTCGGTGCTTGGCAATTGCTATACATGCAAGATAGGCGGAAAACATGGTTGAAAGACTCGTATCACTCTGTCAAGAAGATGATTGCTGGCCCAAAATGTCGAATGTAGGCCGGGAGATGGACGAGAAAATGGAATTTAGGTTTTCTAATTAGGATGCTCGGTGCACACTGTGCCATCACATTCAGATTTTTTGTGTTAACTTTGCCTATCAAAAAGATGATTAGAAAGAGCAGGTACATGATATAAGGACTCATGAGATAAGTTTCAGTGTTTACCATCTTCATGTGGCAGACGAGGACAACAAGTTCGCCCATAACTGTCCAACCATCGAGGACCATCAGTGGGACAAGGTTGTAAATGAGGAATGGCATTACTTGCGCCAGACTCTTGAAATGCTTGCTGATCAAGCTGCCTTTGTAGTGGCAGATGTAGTCGGCATTGAGGCAAGGAGAATTTAGCGCATCCTTATTGACGGTCTCAAGGCGGTTCTGGAAGAGATGCAGGAGCTTAGATTTCTCGAGGAGAAACACTGTCTGCCCCCAGAAGTATTTAACGATGCCAAGCAGTACTGTATGGAGAATTTCAGTCGGTGAAGGTACAACAATTCAGATGGTGAGTCTGAACAATGTTGGGTCTTGCAGAACCTAGCTGCTATTCGACCCTAAAGGGTTTCTGGACCAGGCTCAAGGCTCAGAGAAGAGGAAATATGATAGAAACTTGCTGAATACTCAGACTCATAGTAGAACTGGTGAAAAGGTAACTTGATTATGTAAGCTACAAAAGTGCAAACATAACACTAAGGTAAAAACAGTCTCTGCAAGCCCAGCCAGAAATGAATCCCTACATCGGCATATCCATGTGAACATTGAATGCTGTTGTGAACATGAATGCAAGATCTACATCATTTTCAAAAAGACTTACCATGCATTCTCAGTAAGGGATTGATAGCATCATCGAGCCTTCTGCCTTGCAAGAGCTGCTCAAACTCTTTCTCGAGCGCGATCCTGACTTCGTTTTCAGGTAGTGCCAGAGAACCTGCTATGCGTTTCCTGAGTTTTTTGCCAAGCTCCAGCAGTGTGTTGAGAATGGAGGCTGAAGCCATATCACAAATACCAGTCGACGACATAGAATTCTTCACCTTCTCCGAGGCACCTGAAAGTATTGCAGTCTCGAATTGCTGTCGGATCACATTCGAAGTCTCCTCCGGCATTCGGGTATTGCCTGACTACAAACGCAAAATCAGCAATTGTAAAATGCGAAACAGACTTACAAACATTGAATATGCTGTTATATCCAGCCTCGGATTCTTTATATTCCTTCATGCCACCAACCTCGCACGTCCTGCAATAATAATTACAATTCAGCCCTGCATGGCTGCACTCTTCGGCCTGCATGGGATTGTCACCAGTGACGAACAATGCATATGGAATAAGCATCACTTCTTGATTGTCCTTGCAGTCCCACACAACAATGCCAGATTCAGCTGCAACACTATGAATCACGACTACTGACTGAGTATAAGCTAGATGACAAAAAGGATGCATGTACCAGATAGACTCTTTCATTGCTCGCATGAGTTCCATTGGTGCAGTGTGAGGTGATGATGTGACAAATCGTACAAAAAACTCTTTCTCGAGCATCTCACACGGCAAGTTGGCATTGGATATATAAATGGCGTGATGCTTATTCCACTGCTTTAACACATTGCCCGACACGTCGTCCATGAAAATAATGAGTGGGATGGCATATACCATTCGACCATTGGACTTCTCGCGCAACAGATTGGGTGTAAGCGATGCAAATTTAGCTGAAGAAGCTGTTTTGTGATTAAGTCCCGCAGTCACCACCGGTACAGTTGAGATAGAACATACCTGTGAGGCCACATTCAAACTCACCAGATGTTGCAGCAATATCTTTGAATGATCGCACAAACACCGAAGTAGGTAGAATCTCTTGTTCATCGTTGACAATGAATCCAGCCTAATTTACGTGCCAGTGATCAGCACAAAGTCATAAGTTTAGTATCAAATAACATATGTTGGTCTGTTGAACAGCTTGACCAAGGGCATACTGAATTTTCGCATTTGACTGAGCTCCAGGTTCAACTTCATTAGCGGAAGGACACGATCCAAGAAAGAAGCACTCTGGGATAAAGTATGCCTTAGATGATTCTTGCAGTAGCTCATTGACAAAATATATCGTGCCATCAACCTGAACTGCTGGCGGTGATGGGAGATCAAGTAGCATCTTCGTGCCATTAAACACCTGTGACATTCCATCACCTCCATCTTCAGGGTAATCTTGCATCGTGAATCATGTGAGCGGGTTTGCATAGTCCTGAGATATTGTGTCAGTATCATATACACCTAGGTAACATAGCAGACAAACCCTAGCAATTGATTCTGCAATATTGTTGATGTCCCCCGAGCGAGCCAAGACCTTCTTGGTTGGATCACCAATGAGACGGTCGATGTGTTTCTGGACTTTCTTGACAGCGCCAAATGAGGGAACATCCCGAGCACTGAGCTCTCTAGCCCAATTGATGATGGCCTTTTTCTGTCCATCAGAAAATGGGTGGCGGGAGAACTAAAAAGAAGCGACATGATAAAGTTCTTGATGCTATGAGCATCGAGTTTGCAACTCATATGGAGAAAAAACTCACTGCTTTGGACGTCCATGGGTATGTTGGACTATCTTGAGAGGCAATAACATCGGAGCCTGTTGTATCGTACTTGCCATCATCTGTGAACTTCGTTAAGTGCATTGTTATAGAGCACGGATCAAATATCACACTCACCAGGAACTTCAATGCTGAAATCAGGCGTACAATCGTCGAAGAGCTCACGCTTGTCATTTATGGGGGCGAGAGGTGTTGAAAAAGGAATTTCCCCACAGGTAAGACTTGCTTGGAGCTTGGCAAATAGGTCCAGATGCACTCTGTCGAACTCAGGTGTCCGATCACCTGCGATATGATTCAAAAGCTCAGATAGTGGGACCTCCATGTCTACATCAGGCATGTCTGCATCCATGTATGGGTTGTTGGAATCGTGGGGAGACACAGTGGGTTTGGTGTTTGTTGAGGCGAAGATGGGGGCCCCGGCTTTCTTAGGTCGTGAATTCTCAAGTTGTGGTATGGGAGCAGTGGCCTATTGTTTCTTGACAAACCTTTCAGAGAACCATTGATACATGCTCTGGGCAATGTGCTTTTTGACATGTCGGATGGCCATTGTGCGCAAGACACCTGCTTTGTGAGGGCACACCATGCAAACGACATGTTTGCCCCCATCCTCACAATATTGTATGACTGTAAATAAAAAGCGGTGAAATATAAACAACCATTTAAATAACAGAGCAATGAAAACATACTATCACCGTCAACAAATTTATTGTTTATGATGGGATGTGCAGGGCAAGTCGATTCAAGTGGCTGGAGGGTTGATTGAGGCTTTGGCAGTAGTACCTATCAAGTACTGTAAAAAACAATGATACTGTGAGCACTTCTATAGTAGTAGGAGCGAGGAAAGATGGAGGGAAATGAAGTTTTTCATACGAGGCGGCAAATTTTTCATAAGATGAGTCATTTGCAGTGAAAAGAAAGGGTAAAATGGGAGGGAAGTGAAATGACTCACCAGTTATCAGTAACATCATACAGAACAATGATACCATGAGCACCTCTATAGTATGAGGACGTTATGGTGTGGAAGGATAAAGTTTTTCATACAAGGCTGTGAATTTTTCGTCAGATGAGTCGTTCATAGGGAAAGGAAGGTGAAATGGGAGGAAAGTGAAATGACTTGCCTGTTATCAGTCACGTCATACACAACAATGATACTGTGAGCATCTCTATAACAGGAGGATGTTATGGTGCAGAACCACCCCTGGTTGTGATTTGCAAATTAGCTCTGCTTCAATAATAAAAATTATGGGACTCACAAATGGGATGAGTCAATGGCTTGCAGGAGTCTGAGGACGATGATATCACAGAATGACTTGAAGTTGTTGAGCTGACTTGGTCACGTGCTTTGCAATATTGATTCTGAACGACAAGTCCAAAGTCTCACGATGGCTCACTTTCTCAGACTTCAGGCTCCAATGTTTCACCATGGATCTGGTGTAGAGACTCGCGCCTCTCAATGCGGAATATACGGCCCTATTACCCACATAATTCCCTACATGTTCCAGCTCTTATCCGAAGGATCAGTCATACGCGCTCTCACGCGCGCGCCCTATGTACGTGCCTCGTTCGCGCGCCTTACACGCACTCGCGCGTTTCGCGCGCGCTCGTGCGCCTCCCCTTAGGCCTTCGTACCCTTGTCCGTCTGTCCGTCCTATGTCCTCGCTGATTTACTGGTGCGTTATTCTTATCCCTTTCACTGAATTGACGTACCTTTGGTCCGATCTCCACGCTTACATACAGAAAGTCTATCATAGGCTTTAGAATATATTTAGAGTTGATATGGTTACTCGGTTCGGTACCACGCTCGGAAGCGCACTGCATAGCGTAATCTCCCTTCTTAAATAGAGGGAAAGTTCCTTTTAATGGGGTTCCTTCCCTTCTCCCTTATCTGAGTATACTGCAAATTGTATAAGTGCACCTTAGTACTTGAAATCCGATTATACTTCACTATTCTACCATCACTCGCGCATCTGCTATACTTGAACACTCTCCCCCATCGCTCAAAAGCACACTTCCGCATACGCGCGCGCCCCTTGCATCTTTCGCTTGCACACGCCCTTTGCGCGCCTTCGCATCGCTCACTCGCGCCTACGCGCGCATTATCTTCTCATGCCTTCGCGCGCCTGTTACCACCCGTCTAGTTGACAAAGACTCCCTCCATTACATTAAAGAGGAACTTCTCTCAGTAGCTGTCCTTTGGGTCAAGTCGTATTCTCGTATCCTGGTCTTACTGTAGAACCCCCCATAGCTTTAGCATTTCACCTATAGTCAAGATTCCTCACCTTCAACTGGAGCCCACCGCGAGGGACACTTCTGAGACAACCGGTCAGGTACTCAGACCCAACAGTCATCGCAGAGCTAGAGAAGAAGCCATCGCCGCATTCAACAAAGCTATTGAATCCATTGTACCAGGTCCCTTATTCCTTCAA
>NW_024541363.1:0-115386 GCF_016758755.1 Suillus discolor
ACTGCAACTAGACCTTAGTCGATCACTCACACATGGAATGCTTGCTGCTAATCACGGGATTCCTGCATGAGAAGAGATGTCCGTCATTGGAAACGTATCCTAAACCGACTTGGGCATTGTTAGGATCCATCCGTGGGTGAAACAAGGTAAGGAGCAATAGGATGGCTGAGCAGCATTTCCGGCTGCAGCAGTGTGCTCGGGCCTGGCAAAATAGTAAATCGCCAACAGGACAAGCACAAATGAACCATACCGCTACACATTGAGTCACTAACAAGAATATGAATTCAGTCATGTTACCACACTTTGAGTATTCAATACGCACCACTTGGCGAAATTTGCTTGCTCCTCCCGAGAATAGGGGTCTTTGAAGCCTGCGGACCATGTATCACAGCCCAGGATGATAATCATAAAATTACTCACCGGCCCGCCGCCAGAAGAGATTGTGCTCATGTAGTCCTTGGCACGTTCCGGGTTAGGCAGTATTCTCTTAGAGATAGTGAACCTCGTTATTCCCTGTGCAAGCGGCAGCATCCGAGGCGCGACAGTAGTCAATGTGGATGTGTCTGCCCACCGCCTGACAGACGAGGTTGCACATCATCGGTGCACCCTCATCATTTGACGAGAAGCGACGGCCTTCGACCTCGAGACCCGCATCATCTGGGCCATCGACTGCCCATCGTGACGAGGACATGGATCCGTGTCTCGTTTCATGCTCTTGCTGCGGATGACCTGATGTAATGGTCCGTGAGACGTGACTGCTGAGGTGCACTGAATGTACCTACCGAGTGGCAATGTACAATAGTAGCCACAGTGATCACACCTGAAAAGACGAGAAGAATGAGGAAAGACCGCAAAAATGGAAGAAAGTTTCAACTTCGCTCTGCAGAAATGCACCACTCTTTGGTCCAAACTATGGTTGTGCCGACCTGTATGGGCTACCTGGCCTGGTGGTATCGACTTGGCACATCTCAGTCGTTTAGCCACTGTTGAGAGTGAATTAGTGATATCATAGGTAACCAACCCGATACACACCTTGTGAGTACTGCGAACCAAGATCGGACGTCAAGTCAGAAAATAATACCCAAGACCAAAACAGCACGCCACCTTCGTGTACTGAAACGTCTCGTGCCTTCCGGTGAACGTCGCTTCGATCGATTGTGGCGCAGTCTCAATCTCGCAGATGCCCTCGGCAGTGCATTGCACGGAACACGAATGCTCCTCCCTATTTGAAGTTCAATTATCAAGATACCTGGATGATTGTGGACGAACCCGCAAAGATGGATAGCGCCGTCTTCCAAACCGTGAAGATGGTCTGTATTTGCACAGAGTCTCTTGCAAAGTTGGCAAGGGAAAGAGCAAAGTCGAGCATCGCACAGGTGTTGGTCATGATCCACGTCACTGCGGTAAATTAGGTGTCGGTAGGTGGTGCGGAGCGTTCATTTAATGACTTGCCTTGCAATGCCACAAGTACCGCGACAAGGGAGAGTGGCTCCGTCATCCAACCTGAGCTTCGACAGATCGCAGGGCTAGAGGGCCATTTAAGCACGTGAAAAGGCTGTTCTAGGGTCAAACATACCTGACCGCAGGCATGCACAATAGCAGCACACAGATGGTCGTCTTCTGCATGACCGATCACCTAAAAGACAAGTTCAACGACCTTTTACCCAACAATAAAGAGGATCCATCTCACCTTTGTACACTCATCCAAACATCCCTGTCTCCCGGAAAATTTGCAGGCTTGACCACAAAGATGCGTATTTACAACACATCTAGAAGGGGTGATGAGCTCGTGCGCGGATACGATCATGAAAGGCTTAACATATGGTTGCCCGGATGCCCCGCTCTGAGATGCTTCAGTTTACTGGCCCAGAGAAAAGATCAATGACTTACGACATGGTGCAAGCCTTTGCCTCTCCCGATGACGCACAAAAATCGCAAGAATGTATACATTCATGAGACGTCTGACAGTCATGTTGTCCGTCATGCAATCTGCTCTGAATGCAGAGCAGCTCGCAACTTCCACACTTCATCTTGCACAACTGCAAGTTGCTCTTCAGGTCTACTGTCGCGCTTTCAAACGTTCTCATCAGCTCGTCGATGCTTGCCTGCCCGTTTTGGAAGCGAGCGACGTTTGACGATATCCACTCGCGGACATGGGCGACGCGCAAATTGACCAGACTGTCGATGTGAGCAATCAAATTCTCGATCCAAAGATCCTCCGGCACGTGATGGCGAGAACCATAGTCTTCCCATGCATGAGACAAAACTTGGAGAGCGGTCTCGCGAGAAGGAGATTGCACCCCCCCCTGCCAATGAAAATTCAGCCAGAGTATCGGGCATCCCGATCGGGACATCGTCATCCAGGTTCTTCATAACGCCAGGTTAAACGCGATTACAATAAAAGGCAGCAGAAGCGTTCTGTACCTTGAGAGGTTCCGGGTCGGGATTAACTTCTTGCAGTCCAAATGCCAACGCATTCGGCAACATGGCTAATAGAAGTTGTGCTCGATGCGAGGCCATCGATTCTGCGGTGTGTTGTTGATCAACTGAACTATGGATTCTTTAAGAGTACGCACGTGACAGAGCACCCCAATCATTTGCCTGCACGAGTTCTGATGACTGGTCTCAAAATGTACGACAAGTGAATCATACCTTCAGTTTCGCCATCAAGGTCTTCATAACATGAAGGAATTCTCCTGCTGTATGATGCGTCAATTTTTGTTTGTCCAGTCGACGTTTGAGAGTTGGGAACAGCTTATAGAATTCCTGCGACTCAATTACCGGCCTGCATGGAACAATCAACAAATGAGACCATGGGAGACATCTCACATACCAAGGGATGATATTCAACTGCCCAGCGTGGAGACGAGAAATGAAGTTGGCCTCTTGTTCATCTTGAACTATCTGCTGAAACTTGAGGGCGAACCTGAGTGACGATTTGAGTATGTATTCATGGGGACACTGTCTGGAGCGTACTCTCGAGTAATTTCTGCTTTGTCCGAATCCACGACATCCTAGAAGTCGATATGTCAAAACACATGAAAAATAAATTTCAAGAAATGGGAAAGTACTTTAATTATGATCACCAACGTTGATTGAAATAGACTCGGGTTGGATGCTGGGTCGAGGACTGTCGAGCTTGATTGGAACGACTGGAATAAGCCTGTGATGTCTCGGCTCAAGGCGAAGTTGTTCCGGAATAGCACCTACATAAACGACATCAGGCAACCATGAGAAACACACAATGGGCAGCAAACCAAGTTAGAGATCGCAGTATTGAATAGCACGAGCAATGTATCTTCTTGAGCAGAACGCTCAATACTATGAACACCTATTATGGAAAGATATCAATATGAATCAATATGAAACGTCCACTGATGGTTGGTCCGACATACCTTCAAAATCCAAAGCAACAATAAGAGCGTCTTTAGTCGGCGTTACTGACATCCAGACCCCTTCTGTCGTACGCATGGCCGATCCCGCGAATGACGTATCCACAAGATGGTTCAAGGCAAAGCTCTTCCCCACCGATTGTTCGCCCATGGACGACACAACTTTGACCGGCTTGAAGATGGCACCGGATAAAGTTAGTGTCGCTCGACTCGAGGCGTTCATATATCATACCTTTTTCGCCATGTATGACTGGAACAAAGATTCATACCAACCAAAAGACAGGTGATTGACAATGCAGTTAACATCTGCGCCGAGGAGGGACTTCTCAAGTTCGGTTGAATATACACCATCCTTGAGTGGAATGAAACGATTCTCCCTCGTCACTGCGATGTGAATTGGAATGAGGCAGAGGATGTCCACCAACCATTCCCCGGCTCTGAACTTCGACACGCTCCATTCTGCAGCTCCAAGGAGACTATTGGACAGACCGGAATATGTAGTGGCAGAGATGGTCATTGATTTTAGGATAGTTCCCGTTGGCTTCTTTGACGTCCTTTCAAAGTTGTAGATAAGGTCGTGGAAGTGCGGTGAGAACATATGATGGTCCCGATTTGTAATGAACACCAATGTTCGCGGACATCTGTTACTGGACGATGTAATGGTCTCCCGCTGAACGGCAGGGAGAACAGGGAAACGAGTCCACACGTCAGCGTGACAATCAATGAGACAGTTGTGTGCAGTGGCGTTCTCGGACTGAGAAACTCCTCCTCGTCCGCCCTTCTCTTTAAAGGTAAACTCCGTCACCCTGCGAGTGATGTCGAGAGCGAATGATCGACAAGAATTTGAGTCGATGTCAAGCGTAATCAGATGAACGATGCTCCTTTTTATTAAAGAAGTCAATAGCAACGGTTGATCCAAGGGAAGATCTGGAATTTCGAGCGGGACGCCATCTGTCGAGCCAAAGGTACTCCAGTGATAGGCAGTCAAGGTCAATTCAGAGCCACACACGTGAGCGGCGATCAAACAAGAACCATCTGGAGTGGAGTAGACTGCCTTAGGTATCTGAATGAGATTGAGTGTTGCGGGTCTGTCATACGCATATTAGCAGTCATCATGTACTGTAAGTTAAGCTCCTACCTAAATTGCATCGTTGTCAAGGAGTATATTCTGGCTTGTGCCAATGAATCGACGAGCAGTAGCTCTTCGCTACCACAGATGAAGCACGCATGAATGATTGAGACTCCTTCGCCATACCACTGAGTCAAGTTAATCGCGCTGCCAGAAGCCTGGAAACCACGGGTGTTGTCATGAACAAAGATGTGCAACAAAAGCTGGTGTCACGTTCGTTAGACCTGCCCAGAAGATTACTTGTGAAACTAACCTTCTCTCTAGCGACAACACTGAGCAATCGTTTCGACTCGTCAAATGCGAGAATAAATTCGCCGATTTTATCGCGATTCAGCTTTTTTCCGCGGCTCTGAGCCAAGGCGCCTTCGATCGCGTGGAGGCTTTCCAGGAACACCATTAGGTTCCCATACCGATCAGTCGTTGCGAGTAAGATCTTATCACCTGAAAGAAGTTGCGCTCTCCTAAGTCAACAGCGTTAATTCATTGATACACTACAATGTCAAAAACACTGACGCGACTGAATCTCCGAGAGGTAATCTGAAAGAGTACACGTGCCTACCAATGAACTTCGGCGAGGGAATCATGGTAGGGTCCATTTTTAATGAGTGTTGATCATGTTCCATCAGCTGCATGAGATGGACGGAGAATTCACAGACAGGATCCTGGAAATATTCCCTTTGGCCAGAGATGAATATATCCGCTGTTATCGATAATTTCGTCAGAATTCGTATACACGAGAATAACTGGACTTACATGAGTAATATTTTCGTGTCTTCTCCGCGTAATCGATAACGAAGGTGTACCTATGGACTGGAGATGAAGGTGAAGTAAAATAAGTACGGAACCACTAACGCATGATACCCTGTTTGCGAAAGATTGTTGATTTCATGGATGAACGTCCTCCGCAACTCAGTAAGTTGCTCCTCTTCATGGCTGGCAGCTTCTCTCTGAACCTGAAGTGAGCATTGTTCGGTTTGTATGCGCAGCGCAAAATGCACTAAAAATCGGGTCTGCTTCGTCAAGTTTGATCTAAAGTGATCCAGAGCCGCTGCCCTAGTGTCTTCTACGATTTTTCCCAAGATAGGGGGTATTTCGGTATTATCCAACTCCGTGAGGAACTGAGCGTCGCTGATAGAATCGGCGTCTGCCTCCTTTAACGTCTTACCGAAGATATGCAAATCCAGGTCAGGTGAGATGATCGAAGTGAATTTACTCCAGACAGTAGATACTATTCCTCTGGGCTTCTCATGCGGAACGTTTCCTTTGCTGATCGATTTCAAGGTTTCCTTAACGTGTGACATGTCCTCGCGGAGAATGATATTGATGAAACTTTCACGGGATTCCTCCGGCATGTCAGCAGAGTTACCAAGGACATTCCGGGCAATGCAGATCCGTTCTTTGCAGTCCTTGAAATTTCGTGTGTTGATTTTACCCGAATGCTCCTTGCGACGAAGCTCTTCACCTATGTCCGGATATAAGGCAATGAGAGTGTTAAGGTCATCTGCACAACTAATTAATAAGATGTAGAGCATCGCAAACATGACATACTTCGCACTGAATGACGTTCCTGTTCCTGTCCGGTGGGATCCGGAGAGGGATTGACAGCGGAGGTACTTGAAAGATATTAGTGTTACACGAGGACCTGTTGTGTATAACTCACGAAGAGTCGGTACCAATTGGAACATCAGCCACACCTGAATCTGTAAACGGTATTATTGCAAGACAGATTGATTACACGGAGGACCCACCTAGAGTCGACGTGCCGCCCTGCTCGCGCTCTGTAGGACATGGGAAAGATTCGTGAGTGAAGATACTAGAGCTCGATCAGACGTAGATAAAGTGTGCGAGCTAAAAACGCACGGAAATTTCTCGATGATAGCATCGACTAAGGCCTGATGAAAGACCTTAGTCAGAGAAGGCTCCCCCCTCATCAAGTCCTTTCTAACCCTCATTGTCTCTGACTCCTTGTTGGACCTAGTATTCGATAAGATAGTCGCGGATTGCTTCCAAAACTGTTCACACTGTTGTCGGAAACGATCCTGGATGCCACTGTATAGCAGAATGCTCAGGGCCTCTGGATCAAGGTCCTTGCTGATCAGTAAGGCATCATTCTTTCTATGGAAGCGTCAATTGACGGCCAAAGTCGAGCTGCTTAGTGTAATACCCACAGGTAATTGCTTAACTGGATGCTAGTTAACGATTGATTTTTCATGGATTCGGCATTGAGCCTGCCCGGTTGAAATGTGACGGTCATGAACCCTTGAGTCGTTTCACCATGCAACAACTCAGGCTTAAGCACTTTGACGTCCACCGGTGCCTCTGGGTGAGGCTGGGGCATGGCTATATGCTTGGACATAGCCTATAGAGGTGGCTCTAAGCACTCAACCACTCATATCGATAAACTGGACTAACCTTGAATCCCGGGCGCGGCTTTACCGCCTCTTCCTGCTCATTTGTTTTCGCGACTTCAAAAGTGAACAGCCTACTGGACTCATCGTGATCTTCGTCCAGATCCATGACGGTGTCTTCGCCTTCCTGGGAATTCCATACGATAGATCGAGCATGCTCTGGGGAAATGAGTGCTGTGACTTGATCACACATTTTCATGAGGTATCTGTTTTTGTTAGGAGCAAGTGCCTAAACCAAGAAAGACTCGACGGACCTCATGAAGGCCACGCGGTTGCGTCTCACAGACGAAGGAGCTGAGTCATCCCATGTCGAATCCTCCGGCCAGTAGATGAGGAAAAGCTGTTGGTCAGGTGTAGCCTCGCAAACTGCACGGACTATGTACAGCCCAGAACGAAGACTCGGCATTGAAACGTTGGAGTCACTTTGGTTCGTGATGAGTTGTTTTGCGCTAAAGGATAAAGTTTATCAAGGTGTCAATCTGAATACTGGTACCGATCTCACATTTCTTCATCGACGACACCCAGAGACGACAACAGTCGTACAATTTCACTCTTACTTCCGTACACGCCAACAGGCTTCACGATGAAGCGGTCTAAAGCGCTGAAGTTTACTTTCGTCATGGACACATATGTGCCTGGGCAAACACTATTGATGAATGCGCGGAGTGAATCTTGCGCTATGATAACTTTGTCCACTAAAACAAATTGAAAGTCAACGAAGGCAAGGCTTGTCAAGGATGATGAAGATACCTAGCCCACCACTGCCTTCTTCATTAATCAAATCCAGCACCCGATACATCCCATTAATTGACTGGGCAAGGTCACGAGCATCATTATGCGGAGAGGAATCTTCTACGTCCATCTGAATGAGAACGTAAGAACTCCAGCCCACATCATGATGACCGCAAGCTTAAAGGAAGTGGACCTACTAAGTCTTCTGCATCACCTGATCTTACTGAATGATAGAAGTCGTCCGAATCCTCAGACATGCAGATAGAGTCTGCCGCATCTGCATCACCTTTCAACGCTGGGGGTGCTTGTGATGTCAAGGGCTCATCATCATCGTCCATCTCGTCGATCATGATCGATGGTGTAGATGCACGGGAATATGAGCCCTGGGCAAAACCAAAACTTCTATCGCCACGATCTGTGCAGATTATGAACGATAGCTTTCTTGTATGTGGAGTCCACTACTAACCGACTCCTTTCCCCTTGTCTATCTTCTGCTTGAAGGGCTGTATAGATTGACTGGCACTAACTGGGAACAGCTTTGGTGGTTCAAACGATTCGTCCATGATGGTGGATGAATGTGAAGAACAGGGCTGAGGGGACCACTTTATATAGTTGGTGTTGCGGTCTAGACTTATTTAATGCCTCCGAGTCGGCGAGGTAACCCTATATAGTTAGCTCAGCGAGATGCTCATACTACGTAGTTAACTCGTTATGCGACAGATGCGATTCGAAGATAAGGCCTAAGGCATAATATTGCTTCGGATATGATAACCAAATACTACGTTTCAAGTTACTCAGTCATGAAACAAGTACTGTAAGCTATAGGTGACTATGCCATCGCGATCAGTGAATGACCTAATACAGTCTTCGCAATATTATTTACATAATCGATTTTTTAAATTGAATCAACAGGCCGTTGGTCTGTGCGCACTATACACCTCACGTATGCTCTCTTCTGAGTCTTCTAAACGTTCTGCCATAGACATATTCTCCTCTTCACCATCATTGTCAATCGATGGCATCAATGCATATTAGGGTACGGACGAAAAGTCGGTTGTTAATAACACTGCTAAAAAAGGTGTGTTATTAACAGGCACACGGCCATGGGGTGGTGACATGGTGCTAATAAGTCTGTCGACCCCCATGGTCTTGGTGGGTCGCATTCTAAATTTCTAATCTTCCGCTGTTCCTCGCAGATCACTTTCGTGAACAGCTCGAAGACGGACCAGCCGACTGCTATCTCGCAGCTTTATGCTTAGATCCACGTATGTTTACTCACTCTTCACCTTTGATGAATGCTTATTCTTATCGCACATGAGACAGGTTATGTTCGCGGTGCAATCCTGCATAGCAGCATAACCCGCTCTCTCTCAAAATCAAGATCCCTCGCATTCCTTCAACAGCTGTGCCCGATATCCTCACATCGCCAACTTACGTCCGAGTTCTCAAGTACCTCAAGATTGTGATTGAAGCCGAGTTCAAGTCCCAACACAACCCCGCTCTCAAAGGAAAAACAGCTGCCGATGTTCGTGAAGCTTTCGTGCACCAGTTCGAGCGCTATGTGAAAGGACAGTACCCGTTTGACACAATGATTACCAAAGGCCTTGTTTAATGAACGCATGGACAGTCTTATCAACGGCTTTGGTAGTGCTCAAGACAATTCTGCGGAGGATGATGCTGACCTAGAAGGCATGGACACCGAGTGGAGCGAAATTTGGTAGTACCTGTAGCGAAATTTTCGATTTTTGGGTCACGTGATAGTTAATAACATGTTAATAACATGCTAGTTAATAACCCTACGCAAGTACTTGATTATTAACATAGGTTAATAACACCACGCTGACTTATCGTCCGTACCCTAATGCATATATCGTCCTCTAAACTTTTAAACATGGCGGGGATTGCATGGATGCTGTGCCACAGTTCGACTAGACTGATTATGACCAGTCCGTCCATGAGGCAAGCCGTCGCAGAGTAGTCTGCTTTGCAAATAGGCTATTCAATCCCTTTCCTTTATTCGGTTCGCTATTCTTCTGAAATTGCCTCTCGATGGTTTTCGCTTAGTCGGAAACCATATACCTATCCTCTAGCATCATGATGCTCAGCTTTCCAAAGCACTTCAGCCTCACGATATCTTAGAAAAGAGCAGTCTTGAAAAGTACCGAGCGAGGTCACCTTTGAACCATGGAATGCCAGCGACGGAGGGCAAATCTTACGCAGAACCTCTTCGCTGGCTATATGAAACATCAAAAATCATCATGATACAACGTTGGCCATGCAGTAAAAATACAGTACAATAGCCTCATCATGTTGTAGCTGTCAATCGCCTTGCAAAAGTTCCGTCGCACGATCTTGTTCGCGGCGCGACTTTGGCGGCTTCACCACCAAGTCTGCTTGTTGCCTGCAAACTCAAATTAGAGTGCGAGCTGCATATATTCCATATACACTCACAAACGCATCCGCAACAGTAGCTTGCGGTTGGTACTTTGTATCTCAGCAGCCGTCTTTATGGCACGCGCAAACAATTCGGCCCTATGATCTACTTTCCTCGCTTTCAGGATCTGTATTGTTAATAGTGTCAGCGATATCCTTGCCATAGTTATGCCCACAAATCTCACTGGCCTTGTTCTGACTATCAACTCGACCTTGAATCTGGCCGCTTTGAATGAGCGCAACTACCTCCTTCTCAACCTCGTCGACGGTCCAGCCGAATGCCGCGCTCATTCTGTCGAGGCGAATGGTCTGGAATGGCTGGAAGTAAAGCACGACCGCAACATTACGAATGAGGTTCGTCAGATCATATACATGTGAGTATATATGGATGTCCACGTGATGGCGCGTCTGGTGCAAGAAAGACAGCTCAGGGTTATAGATTTTGATATATATATAAAGCATACCGAGTACCGTTCAAGAAGCTCCAGGACGTTTTTGAAATCGCTTGAGAGATATGACTGGATCAAGTCTCGAACATATGGTTCTTGCTCAATGTACGCAGAGAAAATGGCATTTCCTGTAAGTTGAGACTTGATTGCAGATCGCGACATGCTGGCAAGAGCGCATAGAGTTCCATACACCGCAAAGTCACCAGGAGCGACAAGCTAGAAGAGCATGAGCAAAAGTTGGCTGGATAACGAATCTCGCCTACCTTGCCAATCCAATCGCCAAGAGAATCTGGAGGACCGATCTTCAGAAAAAGTTGAGCGGCTTTTTCGTAGTTGGCTTGTCCTAAATGGAACAAAGCCATCGCGAAGTCCAACTTG
Organism: Suillus discolor; assembly: GCF_016758755.1. Lineage (NCBI taxonomy): Eukaryota > Fungi > Basidiomycota > Agaricomycetes > Boletales > Suillaceae > Suillus > Suillus discolor. The sequence goes on from NW_024541363.1 coordinate 10,922, forward strand.
GATTGTACCTGGTCACGCTCCGCTGACCTTTTAGGTGGCGGGGCAGCAGGACCGGCAGTTGAGTTGGATGCTGCTGCTGCGCTTGCCGTATCAAGTGCACCCTCTGCCTTAAAGACGTAGGAAGATATGTGTGAATAATTGCGTTGTTCAATCACAAGCTATAGGAGGAATGAATGACCCGACAATAATACCAATGAACTAAAATTTACCTCTAGCACAGAAAGACACATGTCAAGAACGTGCTGGCTGGTTGAGCAGAACTCCCTTGATTTCGTATAATGTTTGAGTGCTTGAGTATAGTCTCCAGTGGCACGGTAGAAGTCACCGAGATCTCTGTGGCCCATCTGACGGAGATGATGTTCAGAGTCTCTGAAGAAACTAAGATGCTGGTCGTACCCTTATGCTCTCTTTAATCATGTTGTTAGAATACGTCTTCAACTCGACCTCTAGCTTCGTTCTCTCCGCTTGATTCTTTTTCGTAACCTCTTCGCACCACACCGTGTTTACTGGACACAGCTCGCTAGTCGGAGGGAGCTGCACCTCTGGAAGGTCCGCCACAGCATCATATGCATTCATCACGGTCTGATAAAGGGTTGGATCGCGAAGCTCCTCGATCTGCGCGAACGACAGCTTCAATGCTTGTGGTGCCAGAGTCGGACATGTTGAGATAATGTGCACAAGCCTGTCAAGCGCAGTACGACCTTAGAGAGTCGATCTAAGCTAGTGCATCAAGAGGGGTGTTTGATATCATACCAGAATATCCCGAGATGTATGCATCTAGATCGAAAGGATGAGCATCGTCCACTGGTCGGATTCGTCTTCTCTGTGCTGCGGGAGGTTGCAGTATGGAGACTTCGTTCTCAATATAATCAATTTCCATCCGTAGACACTTGGATATGAAACGAAGTGGTCGAGTCCCAATTGCACGTTCTGTTATGGTGAAATAATTCAGCCAGTGACGTATGCATGTGTTAATCAACACACGCGGGCCCTTGGCACAGTTGGTAGCGCGTACGCTTCGCAAATCGGGAATGCGTAAGGTCGTGGGTTCAACTCCCACAGTGTCCATTTTTTTTAGTACCATCGATGATCCTCAGCGGCTCGTTTATTCATCAAGCCTTTGCTACATAGTCACTGTCTGGAGACATGACGCACTACTGAACCAGTATTTTCAATGTGCAACACCTGAACATCGCTATTCTTATGCTAAACATGTGATGTTTCGATATTTCAAAGATTCAGCAGCCCAAGTGTTGTTATCAATGGAGAAGGACTCGGAGCTCAGAGATAAACATCCATGCGTCTTTTTGTTGAAGCCAGGAACCCCATACGCACCCGTCCACTCTGCGAGTCGTGACGCGTGTTGGCCACTATCTTTGATGTGACCGAGGCGTTGAACCAATTGATTGTGCTGAATCACTTGCCACGTCGTAGAAACATGCACGTCTAGTCGAAGAGCCGCACCACATAGGTAGGGGAAATGAGCCCTGTCACAGAACTTCAAAATCTCGCCAAACTTACTGCAAAAGTTACGGGTGCCGTATCATGAGATGCGACTGATGTACAACATGTGCTGGACACAAGTGCGTCCCGTGACACTTGAAGTTCAAAGGTCGGTAACATAGGAAAGAATGATACTAGCTACTCAAATCTTTTCCAGGCGTGCTTCTCAAACTCTTTCAGCTTCGCCCGCCTAGTTGGGCTACAGGGCAAAGGACGTCAAAAATTGCGCTGAAACACATCACGAATACTCACAGGACGGGTACGCGAGGCTCAATGAGGGCTCTTTGCTGCATGCTACGGAAGCGATCACGGAATAAGTTGCCCTCGGGCTGACAGAAGGCTATCAGCGATGTCGATAAAACTGGTGCAGTCGACACACCTTCAGCGTTCGTAGGTTTTCACTCAGATCCTCTCCAATCTGAACCTCGATTTCATTTTCAGGAACTTTATATTTCCCTAGCCGTTGGCCAGCTAAGCCCTTTCTGAGCTTCATCTTCAGTGCCAGTTGCCTTGCCAATCGCGCTTGATTTTGTTGTTGGCTAACTTTCTCCGCAGTTGAACGGAAAGATTTAGCCATTGTGATAGTGGCAAGCATTTTTTTTCTTGCTGCCTTTTCTGCCAAGGCTTGTTTCTAGTGCCAGCTCAGCGGCGATGATAAAAAAGCGACGAAAGACTTACCTCCTCGCGCAATCGCACCGCCTTTGCTCGTTGCTGCTTAGTTTTACGTGCCGATGGTTTCTTGGGTACAACCGCATCGTGCTGTGCGACTGGTTCGCCGTCGTCTGCGGGTATCTCATCTAAAGTCATTCCAACTGGAAGGCCTTCCGTAACATTTGTAGCAATTGCGCGTGCATCAGCGACCTTGCGTCGGACTTCTGCTAATCGATCCGCTTCATCTTGTCTACGTCGCTCTACCTTGCATGCCTCCATGATAAGCTCATTGTGTGCTGCGGCAGGAGGATTGTATGATGATCCTTGATGTGGCTCCAACACAGCAGGAATTTCTATGACATCGCGAGGATGAGATAACTCCGGGCGCTACGACTATCGTCAGCAAATTGCTAGTAGCAAAGAAGAAAAGTCTTGCCTTGATTTTGGGTTTTGTTGTATGCTCTAATCCATCAGCCACTTCTTCCACCTCCTCGGCTGCCCATGGGTCATAAGAACCGCTATGTTTCACAGCAGCACTGACATCGATTACAGCACTCCCTGCACCGAACTCTGTGTGGTCCATAACTGCACTGAATGGACCCTTTCTAGGCCGCTTTGCAATGCGAAGAAGGCGCTCCTTGTCAGCCCTACTGACTTTTGATCGTGATGGTATAGAGTCTTTTGTCGGACGAGAAAACACGGCAGGAATGGCAGATCGCTGAGAAAGTATTTTGGTGGAAGTCAACTCGGCCTTAGAGTACCGCGGTAACGACTTGCGGACTAAACACTTTTATATTTTTTTACCTAGATATATCTTGCAAGAACTTACCTTTATCGTCTCCTTTGGTGTCCACAACAAACAATTGATTGTCTGTCTGTTTTTGTAGCGTGGAGCTGTCACAAGTTGATACGCGCGATTAGATGGTAGACATATGCAAGACACAAATTTTCCACACCCGATGACTCGCTCCTCTGAACGCAGACTCTCTAGACCCTGTTCCACAGGCTGTATGTCGATGTTTTTCCGCCATGCCTTCTTGCCTTTACGGCTCGATTGAGCAAGTTGGGAGGGTGCTCCGACACCGGACGCAGAGTGTTTTTGAATTGAAGATTTTGAAGTCGAAGAGACCTTGCTGGTTTTCGTCGGAGCCATTGGGTAGCGGCGGCCTCCTTGCCTGTTGTCTTGGTGAGTCGTTCGTCTGCAAACTTCGACCTATACATGTCACGCGTACGCCGACATTGTCACGGTGTCACATCATCACTGAAAACCAACCAACATGATATGACCATATTTACCTTATAAGGTTGAGCGAATCAGTTTTTCCAATATATGTCTATGTGGTGGCTTGTAAGACGCACATCAGGTGCCTAATCTGTGATCTATTTTGTCTTATGCTTTGCTCTTTGATGAACCCATATTAGCCCATATAAGCTCTCTAGCTAGTATTCATATTTTTACGCTCCACTGTCCAAATCGCCCATCACATTACTGATCTATAGTCTCTTCTTTATTTCAGCTTTCTTCCGATAAATCAATAGAATCCCATATTGGGTTCCAAGCTAGTGTTCCGACTTCTGCAGTTTTCCATCAAAATTGTATGATAAAGTAGGATTTTATATAGCAATCTAGTGTGACCGTAGTTTGACAGCAACTTTAGAGACATTGAGATCATAAACTATGAATGTTATAGCTCGTCTGCTTTTAGCCAGAGGTATCATACGCCAATATACGAGTCAACCGGCAGCGGTGAACTTCAAGTTGGAAGTACCAGAACTCTAAAAGTGAGAGTTGCAGGCTGCAGGTTCTGGAAGCGTGCCCCCAGCCGAACAGGCCAAAAAACCACATGTTTATAATGAGACTACACGAATATATCTAATCGCTAATCATTGAATAGCGTCGACTTATGGTATATATGACCAGAAAACCACTCAAATTCATCAGTTTATTTGAACGACAATGAACTTCGTCAGCTTTCCCATGAACTGCAGTCAACAACCTCACTGACTGTTACAAGTCACAATTTTACAGCCTGGACACCGAGGCTCCATCTGCACACTCAGTGAGCCTAATCTTCCTCGTACTAGAATAGTCACAGCAGATGCTGCACTGTAATATCTGCCAACAGCATGGATAAACACAGGAGATCCATTCAATGACTCTGCCTGATCCAACTCTATCCCTAGCTGTTAAAAAATAAGGGTTAGCTGGCAAAGGCATTCACTGATAATCCAACGTACATCATTTCCCTCTTTCATATACTCGAGATCCAGCTTGTAAAGTGTCTCAATATGATCGCTCATGAAGATGATGGGGACTAGAATCGCTTCCTCCTTTCATAAGGTTTGTGTGGAGCAGTCTCTGGGTGCAGCTCGTCCAGTAGTTCACACATACCAGCTCCTTGTATCTCTGTATACTTGAAGGATGGGAGAGCCACCACCAATGTCAGTGTACTGCTTCTCGACTTGAGGTATCCGCCACTTAGCAATAAGAGGAGTGATACGTTGAAAAGGCAATGGAATAAGGTCGCCATCCATGGATAGTCCGAGGAAGTCATAGGTCTCTGGTACCTGTCAAAGAGTGGTATGAAATAGTATGAGAGAAACTCAGATACGATGAATTATCATGTACCATTGAAGGTCCTCCCATGTTCAACATAACAATGGCTGACGGAGATACCATGCCACGTTGAGCATGTACTATGAGAGCAGACTCATAAGATGCATACCTGCAGGACTGGAATGCCGAATTGAACCATGTCCGATGTGACTATAGTTTTCAAGCTTGAAATCGTGCATAAGTAGCATGATGGTATTGAGGGCTGCGAGTAGATAGATGTAAGTTTGAGTATCAGGTTATGTACACACTGTGACCATTGTAGGGATTCATTTCTGGCTAGGCTTGTAGAGACTGTCTTTACCTTACCTTATGTTGGCACTTTGTAGCTTACATAATGAAGTTATCTTTTCACCAGTTACCAGTATGAGTCTGAGTCTTGAGCAGTTTTTATGACATTTCCTCTCCTCTGAGCCTTGAGCCTGGTCCAGAAACCCTTTAGGGTCGAATAGCAGCTAGGTTCTGCAAGACCCAACATTGTTCAGACTCACCATCTGAATTGTTGTACCTTCACCGTCAGTCACACGCAGTGCACCGCCACGATCCTGAGTTTGGACTTCGAAGCTTCAGCTTCAAGCTGGAGTGTTCTGTAACAACGAAAAGGTCACTCCATAGTTGTTGCTCAATGCAAGTACATAAAATACAAAGTTTATCTCATCCTAAAATTTGAAGTCTGGCCCTTCATCATCCGAGTCGCTCATGAATGTATCCTCGTCTTCATTATCCTCGTCACTCATGGATGTATCCTCGTCTTCATCATCCTCGTCACTCATTGATGTATCCTCGTCTTCATCATCCCATGCATCGGATCCACTGTCTTCTTCATCATCGGTTATTTCCCCTTGAGCTCGATTCTGGTGCTCATTAATGCGGGACTCAACGGTGCTGCTTGTCGTAGGTTCCAGATCACCCTCATCCAAAGGTTCGTCATCATTGCTCAGGCGCCCGATAAAATCTTCATCATCAGTTGCAATTGGCAAGACATACTGAATTTGATGACCGACACCAATGCGTGCAAAGCGAGCAAACATGTTGCGATCAGCAAAACTGTGTTTGAATCGTCAATTATGAAGGTCTTAAACTGCATCTGAGTCAATGGACTCACATGTTAACATAGAATGCAGCCCAATCAGTTACTTCTCCAAATGGTCATGCAACTGTGGGGCCATGTTGCAGGAGTTCATCCGTGTGACCATCAGCAAAGGCTGGTATAAGATGGCAAGCTCTGAGGACAAGAGAAGGGTCGAGGAAACCGAATGCACCGGGTGAATCTGGTATGAATCCAACTTTCGGGAGCTGACCTTCCTTGAAGCCCCACCAGTAATGTGGAACTACACCAAGCCACTGAACCCACAAGAACTCCATTGATTGCGGAGAGCGATTACGAGCTTCCGGGCCAATGTGGAGTATCTGTATGCAAAAGGCGCCCAAAACTTGCGCATACCAGAATGGATGAGGGTTGGTGCCTTGTTCCCTCGACAACATCATTACAGTGCGACCGCACCCTGGTTTCAAAGTGTCTTGGTTGCGGCGAATATCATATGTTGTGTAATTGATTTGAAGGTGCTTGGCCTGGGAGACTCTGCTGAGGTTGTTGATGAACAGTATGTTACCTCGTTGGGCATTACTGAATTCTCGCTCATCGCCGTCATAGTCCAAGCCTAGGAGCCGCGAGAGAAGGTGATCCTTCAGTTTCGGAATGAAGTCCTTTGGGCACTGTTAGCAGTGAAACAGTAAGTCAGCTGATGTGTCTTACTTTGACAGCTGGATCGTCCCTGTGTTCACCAAGGTAAGAGGCCAAATTCAGGTTATTGCATTTATTGCCTGATAAAAAATGATGGGCTTCAGGTGGTAGATCACTGGTGTGTACATCCTGAAGGAGGGTTATTGACGACTGTTGCCGTCGGATGCGAGTGTGCCTTCATTCCTGCCTAGCCAGCTGCTTTGAAGTGTCTTGCTTGTTTGTACTTCAATACAGCATTTTGATGAAGCGATGAGCTAGCTCACCCTGTAAAACGCAGAATGTCAGTACAGACAATGTAGCTGGATATTAAACACGTACAATTTGGGTGGTATATGAATCTGTCGTACCAAACAACCTGATTGAAGCTGTGTAATCACCAAGCGCATGCATTTTATAGGTTAGAAGATTGAAAATTTTAATTTGGGCGCTGGAAACCTTCGCTTCTTGATTGGTAGACTGCAGATTAGTGTCTTGCCTCCTCTGACGTGCAGCAACTTCACTTGGAAGCTCCATAGTTTGAAAGGCTGAACATGTAAACTGCTGAAATCGCCGAAGTTGCTTCCCTAAGGCATTCAGTGCTTGATTGAGTTTGTCGAGTGAATCGTCGGTGTGAAGCTGAAGTTTGGCAAGGGTGTGCCACTCTGCCAGTCAAAAGAGAAGCCGAATAACATCATCATGCTCTCTAGGGAACAACCCTTTGAAGGCAGGGATTGCGCACTATTCCAAAAAAAAAGAAGCAGGTCAGTGTCGGAAACCGCGAGGACTGTCAAACTAACCTGTAAAACATCTTCAAAGTGCCTCACAGCATTTTTCCGGACATCAGATACATTGGTTGGAAAGCGCCGAATAGTGCCCTTGCCAAAGGAAGGGATCGAGCGAAAGCTATGGTAAGAGGTATCCGCATTAGATAGAACTTGTAGCCTCCACTGCAGTCAGATGTCTTACCGTTCATTCAGGACAACTATCCATTCAGAGTTTATAGCGTAGAGTAGCCTGATGAGATGTTTGAAAACAGATTTGAATACACCCAGCTCAAATTCGTGTAAAAGGTCGACAACGAGCATTGGAAAGCAATCAAAGCCAAGAGGACCTAAACGGTCAGTGAAGGCATTCTGTGGGTGAGGTTAAATAAAGGCCAAGTTGGATAAAAACCGAGATATGCTTACAATGGTAGGCACAAGTGATGAATCTTTTAGAAGACGTTTGACAGCGGCACCCTTGATCGGGGTGCCTAATTTGTAGATGGCGTTGCGTGCGGCAATAACGATATCTTTGATGTATTTATGCACTCTTGCAACTCTTCCTGATATATCAGACCGAAGTCCAATCCGACCAAAATGCGATTTTGGAAGCATACATCGAGGACAAGGACACACACCCTTGTCACGAATTGCTGCAATAAGAACTCTTCAAGGTCTCATTAGCAGAAACCGTGTGAGAAGCATTCACTCTACGCACTTTTCAGGGTAATCTGCAGAGTAGGTAAATATCCTAGGGAATACTTGGCGGTATACGCCATCGTGACACTTGATGACGATGCCGTTTCTGTATGCGTCAAGAAAGTCATCATCTATTAAAATACGCCAGATAGCATGAAACATCTCGCACTTGCAGTGGGCAAGAATGTCGTGGTAGCTCTTCCTTTTAACCGAAGTAATTGTCGCAATGAATTGTTTGATAGATTCTGGAAGCTGCCAAGGACAAGCCAATGACCATCAGCATAACAATACTAGTATTTGAAGTAAATATTCACCTACAGTAGGAATAAATCCCACAGTGTGGCACACACCAGAAGAAGGGCAGGCACAAGCGTATTTGGACTGATTTCCAAAGTACAAGTAAATCGGCCATGCCGCTGCATTCCCAAACTGTGCCAAGTGTGTGGAATCCGACCAAAACATGAGTCCTGCAATGACTTTCTCGAGCTTACAGCTGCGGTTCGGTGCATGGATGACTAATGCTCTCCCATGAGCCTGATACCCTAGAAATCATTATGAACAATCTTCCTTTACTTTATGGTTCAGACTGCAGTTCAGATAGTATTTTCATTTCTCAGACAGACTCAGATAGGCTGAATATTCTTGTATATTTAATTTTGCGGTAAATTCTGCTTAGTCAGCAATAACAATGACTCAGACTGAATCCCACACATGTCAAGTAACAGTGTAAAATAGTTCTTGCATAAGTTGCCTTGTGGGAACTTTCTTAACACTCTAAATACACGGCTCGTGTCATTTCTACGGTCAATAAAGTAACATCATAACAAAACACCAACAAATAACATAATCAGTCTGTTACTTAATATTTGTCACATGATACTAAGTCATATGACTCTAACAGTCAGGTGACCCATGATCCTAAACCAAATCATGACAAAGCAACCTTTTGAGATGACTAAAGCTTGATGACACAAATTATAAAGCACATGACTACAGTAAATAGTATTGGTACAATCTGACTAAGCCTATTTCCCTTAGAACGTGGGAAATAGTAGCACAGCCACCCTAATTTATCTATATAAGACCCCACTTTTTGCCAATAAAAATATGCATACAGGGAACTTTTAAGCCCCACAAAATAAATTTGAGTGTGAAGTGTGATCAGTATCAACAACAGTGACAAGAGCTGTTAAGCAACTAACTGAGAGGTCATTGTAAGCAACATCCAGCAATACCTTTAGCTCATCGTCAACAACTGTGAAATATCTTGAGCTCACTGTGCTCAACAGTGAGCAAACTTTTTCTTTGATTTTCTACTGGTGAACCTCTAGTCTCTTTCTTTTCTTTTCTTTCTTCTTTCTCTCTTTCTTTTTCTGTTTCTTTCTTTGTTTCTTTCTTTTCATTTGTCTCTTTTTCTGTTCAGTTCGTTCACGTCTCAGTGTTATTGTCTGAATTTGTTTCAAGATCTTTGTGTTGTCTTTACGTCCATCTAAGCACCGGCTTAGTGGGAAGACTTCAGAAGTTGATAGTGACGCTTGACCTCACTCATCTGAGTAGTGATACTGAGCCAGGGTTTTCTTTGTCTGCTAGACTTTAGTTGTTGAATAGAGGACTTGGTACTGAAATCCAAGGACGTCCGTTCCTGATTCTGTTTAATACTCATCGTGAGTTCCTTGGCAGCAGGTTCAATAGTGAACTAAGAGTTCTACTGATCACTGATTAGCCCTGACCTTTGATTCTACCTGTTTGTGCTGAGGGGGTGATTGCTATAATTTCGCACAACTTTCTGTAGTAAATTTATTACAAGAAGCATTGTTACTGAAGGAAGGGTTTCCCTTATCAATCTATTTCTTTTTTTTATCAGTACCATACTGTTGGGCTGACTTTTCTCTGTTCTCTAAACACTGCCATACCGTTGGAGTGAATCAATTTCTTTTTGTCATCACCATACCGTTGGGCTGACTACATTCTGTTTATTTTATTTTCTATTGCGTCCATACTGTTGGATTGACTGGTATTGCTACTGACCTCACAAGAAGTACTTTTTGTCTGAACATAGCTTGGGGAAGTGTAAACAGCCACCCACGAACAACCATGTTATCAGTCATTGGTATTTGTCTGAATCGCTGACCGTGGAGATTTTTGATTTTGTAGGTGTTTATCTATAGATCATCTATCTAAGAAGACATTATCATCTCTCCTTTGCTTCTGCAGGTCGTCATGAGCCTGAATCCATGCATCCGATGTATAGAGCTCATCGTGAAGGCGCTGCTCTTGACTAGTCACGGGAGACTTCCAAAAGCGCTTGAAAGGAGTGAAATGAAACCATTTTGACGTTGCCTCTGTGAAAGCAGCATGGATCACTGCTGTGAGTGGCCGGTAATGAAATCCAGGGACTGTGAAAATCTGCCCGTTGCCGTTTGGGTTCTTCTCCCATGTTGGTACAAGAATCTCTGCAGCCACCTCTTTCCACCCATCCCTTCGGAAGATATCACTGTTGCCAAGTTCAGCTTCCAAGGAATCCAAACGCTTCACTTCAGTATGGGCATTGAAGCCCTTTAAGTCCTCGATTTTGAAGTCTTCAGCTGATATGACTTCTTTGACTAGTCGAGTTACTTGAGCTTCAGATGATTGATTGCTTCCACTCAGCATCCAAGTCATGAGGCGCCAGATGCTCATGTTCCGCCATGGCCAGGGAGGAGCCTTTGAGGAAGATGTCGCCTCAGGTTCAGTATTAAAACTTGAGTCAGGATAAAAATTGGATAGCTGATCTACAGAGACGAATGCGTCGGGATCATGTGTTGGTCAATGGCGATATTCTCGTCCAATGCCAAATTGGTTTAGGGATGTCTGGAAAGAGTCAAATACATGGAGGATGACTTGGGGAAGGGTAGGTGGAGGAGGCTGAGGTATTGGGAGTGGTGGCACAGGAAGCTCATCGCAAAATCGCATAGGCAACCGGCAAGAGCGAGTAGGGCGATTCAGGCAAGTGTCTTCAGGAACAGGAGCTGCCATGGATGGTTCAGCCTGCTCCTCAAAAAGGCTATGCGCTTGAAGCTCCGTTGATGGTTGAAGCACTGATGGAGTTTGAGAGGCACTGCTGGAGGATAGGTCTGGGAGTGTGTAACTGCTACTGCCACTGGCAGCAGATGTGACCCTGGGTGAAGATGCCTGAGTAGGCGCATCTGACTGTGATGTCGTGGCATCCTCACCAGTGGTCTAATCAAATAAAGATCAGGCTGTGAAGCAGGTGTATAGTAATACTACTCACTTGAGCAGTACCAAGCTTGATCTTCTTAGCTGCAGGTGCTCCTTGCGCGATTGCAGAGGCTCGTTTGAAATGTAGTGACTGTTGCGTCAGCTGTTGCTGCCAGTGAGAACAACTTTTGTGGTGACAGGTCAGGCCTCCTGACACTGAAAATGACCGACCACACTTCTCATGGCATTTGAAATAACCGCTCATCGAAATCTCAAGAAGTAGTAGTACAGTCAGAAGTAAAACAAAATGATTGGGAATGAGATTGACTCTCATGTTCCCTCTCAGTCTGTCACTAAGGGTGTATTCGGTGAGGCTAGGGTGAACGATTCAGCTTTGGCGCCATGACTTGGAGGAGTCTTACATGGTGACTGTGACCGTGACCATGTTGATGAAAAATTTTGGCCGACTGAACTGCCACCGAAATCTTAAAGCTGTAAATGGACTGACAATAGGTATGAGTAACTAGTGTCGCGTGGGGCATGGCCCGGGAATGCAAATAAATCAAATTGCTCTGAGCTGTGGTACGTAGTTCAAATGTACAAATACTATTACAGAATGGGTGGGGATGGAGCCTTCGCCAGAGAAGGTATAAGATGAAGATGAAGTTGCTGAGAATGAGCCAGGAGGAAGCCTCTTGGGAAGGGAACATTCACGTTGGACGGCTCATTGACGGATGAGGTCAGTCGAAGTGTTTCGTCAAAATCAGGCGCTTCAAGAAATTCAGATTAGCGTAAAAAGTTGTGGGATGAACGAAAGGAATCATACCAGCCCTTCTAGTACTTGTCGAGTTTGTCACCCATGGTTCTTTGACAACTTCTTGAATTCGCGTTTGGACTGTTTGTGCTGAGCAACAAACACGAGTTTACCTGGAAGAAACTGTTAGGTGGGCAGGAAGAGAGTGAAAATTGACCTGTGAGACAGGGTAAGTCACTAGGTGTTTCGTCCAGTCTAGTAATGAATGTTACTGCAAGCGGTTACACATGACCTCGACGAGGCGCCTGCAGCGTGATTGTGATGAAAAGTCACACTACCTTGTTAGGTAGCCCCCTCAGGGTAGTGTGACGTTTCGTCTGAACCAGTGGCACCTCCGAGTCTTCTTAATGTGTTATCGATGTTGTTCTTCTACACTCCTCCCTCTCAACATATATTAGTTGCATCAATGGATTTCACCCAACTTGACTATGTTCTCAAACACATCGCATCATGGCACAGGGTGCAAGCGCAGGAGGTGTTGGATACATGGTTGGAGAAGTGACGGGTCTGTGGTCCTGATGGATGGAGGCTCCTTGATGGTATACCTTGCATCATCAGAGGGTTGACAGCACTTCTCGGTAAGTGTGATACTTATATCATAGGGTAGAATAGCTAAATATGTTACAGGGACACTCGAAGGGTGAGGGGGGAACTTTCCTCTGGAAAACGCTACCTACCATTCTAGCCCATCATGGCTGTATCCTCGGAAACTACCCGTAAAACATACTTATGCCTGGTGAGAGACATGCAACACTCGCAAAGAGCAAGGGCATACACGATCTCTCTCTCCATGAGCGGCACGTCCTTGCAAATGCCCTCAAGGATGATGTCCTCACCATCAAATCTGTTGCAATAGATGCCCACAAAAGTCTCATAGCCTCGCGTGACCCCGTCATTGTTGGAGAAGCGCCCTTCGCAGATTCTCCTCACACTCGTGGGCGATGAGGGTTTGCCAATGGGAAGATCGATAGACTGTGGCTCGACCCGTCTGGGCGACACTTCTCCTTCAAAATCTCATGCCACAACATCTAATCCGCGGCAGCTCCGCATGTTCATGGAGGTACCACCTGTCCCACCCTCCTGGAGGTTGAAGGCGATATGGCAATGTTCACAGGTCTTGGAACCCAATCATAGTGACCTTATCCCACAGATTACCACCATCAAGGATGGTGCTATTGATGAAGAAGAAGTGGGCAATACCACCACGGAGGACGAGGAGGAAATCGATGAACTTGTTGGGTTGCAGCAAAGGACATGATCTGTGTGAGTCTCTCGAGCCTACCTCCAATATTCATAAACGCAATGTGACCCTCGCGGACCTCTATTCAAGCATCGCAAACCTCCCTTACATCCTCGCGAGCCTCCCTTTCCACAACATGTACTGACCATTAATCTTATGGCACAACGTCTGTGCATGACACCCCCTCACCCGTACTCTTCGCAAGAGTTGCAATGGGCTGGCTAATGCTATACGTGCTCGTGCTTTCCGGCTCTAAGATGGGGAGGAGGCATACCAGTGGCGGGTGTCTGATCATGAGTGATTGAAGTCGTAAGCTGCTGTACGTATGGAATACTGCTGGTCTATGGGAATTAGAATTTGCATCGAGCTGACCATGATTGCAGAGAGTGTGAACTGTTACATATGTTAGATATACAATTTGAAATACACGCAAGTAGTACTACAACAATCCATTGGGTGTGGTGCTCAACATTACTGTAGAAGGTGATCAGCTCACGAACGCAATAATACTAGTAAGAGTTAATACATACCATTCAAAATGCCTTCAATGGACCGGCATTGAGACGATGACGTTTGAAGGGGCTGCTTGGCATAGCGGCAGGCGGCAACAGGATGGTAAGTTCTCGTAAAACAGCGCTGAAAATGTCACGTTTCCTGCTTTTTACTCAATGGTGACAAAACGCCATGTGCACTTCGACCAGTGCACCCTTCAGTTTCGACTCATACTGAGACGGTAGGATGAGGTTATGATCTGAGTCATATGCTGGCAAGGGGCAGATGCTATGGGTTGAAACAAGGCCCTGCAAATGGCCTTTGCATCGGTCGGCCACTGGCCAGGTGGTAATGTCAAAGTTGGAGTTTAGGCCATCTGCAGTTGAGTAAAAACAATTAGTGTACTAATGACGGACATAAGAATCATTCATGGCTTACCATGCCAGTAGTTTTCATCACCGTAAACTTCACCGGCAGTGTCTTGCTAATCTTTATTGGCCTGGTTCGCCACAGCGATATTCAGTAATTAGTCATGGTAATGTGCACAGACAAGTATATGATGAACACTTACTTCAAAAAGACTGTGCGTCAGTTTGATTGATCTCTGGCCGAGTGAGTTATGAATAACACTGAGTTTATCATACTCTTCTGGCCTCAGGATTAATCCTTCGAAATGAGCGAGATTGTCAAGGATATCCGGAAAGTCTTCCGATGAGAATCGGAATGCATCGTTACTGGCCAGCGGTGAGCTGACAGCTCAATCTCACATCTGCAAAGCGACCATGAAACACATTTGAGGGATTAAAATTTCCATCTGGGGTGAAATTAAAGTCATTGCGACTGATCTCAAACACACCGTGGATGATGAACTCTGTGGGTTGGAGTCCGCCTCCCTTGCTGATAAGAATGTTTCCGTCCTGTCCACCTATGAAATATTCAACATGACGAATAAGTCTTGGCGTAGCAGCATAGAATCCTCCAGCAGAATTCTGCAGTTTTTGAAGTACAGATGCAGGGGTACTAGTAGCGGAGGATGGCTTACGTTTGGGAGACATTGCAGGTGGTGCATGATGTAATGCGAGTCTTATTGAGAAACAAAAATCATGTTCCATGTATACAAGTGACACGCAGTGGCAATGACAGCATGGAAGTACTAGTAGCGTAAGTATATTGGACACATCTTGCTTGAAGGTCAGAGTTTTTGATGGTCAGAATTGTGGGGGCAGCAGCACAATGAAGATTGGTTGACCAGTATTGCCAGCAGAGGGAAAGCTTGCGGAACATGTACGTTGTCCTAGTGGTCATGGGATCTGACTGCATCTGCGAAATTATTGGCAATTGAATGGTATTAGTATTAATTGTGCTCACGTTCGAAAATTTGTTCTGCTGCACCCACATTCCGGAAAGAAGCTTGGCTGCTTGTGAAATCCCTGTGCCCATATGATGAGCCGGCGTCTGAATCAAGTCAAGTCTGAGTCCCTGCTTCCGTAAAGGACCCAAACAGACTTTAGTCAAGGCTAGTCGTAAGTGCTCTGTTACGGTTCCGATGTACTTCTTCGGCTACCAAATGTTGTGAAGACTCGGAACATTGTAGGTACGTACATACTAGCAGAGGTCAAGTCCAGCACCACTCGGTAGGGGAAATTTCTGCTTATGTAATAAGGTTAAGCACCTTGCCATCTCAGGTTGCGACTACTGTCCACCGTGCCCGGACTACAGCCACCTAGTACCACACCTAACCTCCAGCCTGCGCCCTTCCATGTCACACGTTAGGCTCACTTGGCGCTGCCTCAAAACCTCGCAACCTTGCACTGACTCGGACCCCTGTGCCAGCACATGACCTCCCCAAGACCCTCCTGTCATTCCCTACTTGAACCGTGTTGCATCTGGAAAATGGAGTGCTTATTTGTCATTATGTTATTATATTACACTACACGTACCTTGTTCTTGTCAACATTTGGGAGCTGAAGTACTTCGGAAGGGTAACAGGAAGCTTGTCACTCCTTTGAGCATGCCAGCCGGATCATTTCAAGCGGCCCAAGTGACCTGGAAGGAGCTGCAAATATTTTTTCAGCCAGAACTCAACCCTGGTCCATCCCCTTTTTGCATGACGGACGTCCTCCCATTCAGGCCATCCACGTCTAATGTTACCGGTTTTCAACGTTGAGTTCATATGCTTGCGAACGGGATCTTAGGAACTTGGTTTCCGGTAACCGAGAGATTGGTACATTGGAATGCAGGGTCAAGAAGAATCGAAAGAAATTTCTGTATCAGACCAAGGTCATTTTTGTGTAAGTTTGAAATGTAGAGCGATTTGAATTTAAATACCATCACTCAACTTGAAGGAGGAACCAGCAAAGATGTCCGACACAGAATCCAGTACTAGTGCTGACTCTCGGCCCTCTGACTTTAATGATGGAGCTGAGGCGATCTTGATCAATACTACGTTTGGAGCTCATAGAGCAAGCAAGGGTGTCCATCGCTCAAGGAGCTCCACTCCGCAAAGTCACAAGGACTCCTGCCCTGGCCCAGGTCAGTCGCACGGGCAAAGTGGTCCAGTATATTCCTGTGGGTGTTATGCTTATGGTAAGATTTTCGACTTTGAATCATTCGTCCACATACCTGGAGCGTTTCACAGATCGGTTTCCAGACCGCAGAAAGGAGTTTTTCCAACTTCAGAATGACTACGTAAAGGACACCAATAAGCTGCGGCCGTGTCTCAAGCGAAAAAGGTCACAGTACGAGTTGAATAATGTGAGTATGCCTAGCTTTATTTTTCAAATCATGCACTTACCATCATATGGAGGCTCCAGACAATTTGGGCCAGGGCGGTACCAATCCGGGGAAGAAAGTATCATGGAAACATGACAGACTCAAAAGGAAATTTGGGTACCTAATTGACGAAATTGTGGGTGTGTTAGAAGCTGTGAGTAGAATCGAGGCGGCCATCAGTACCCAAAACGCAATCCTTATTGAGGTCTGTAACGCGGTTGAAAACCATGGCATGTGATGTTGCTCAGTGCTTGATAGTAGTTAAGTCTCATTTGATGTACATAGACTCTTCTGGAGCAACATGTAGTAGTAATCAGTATTGATGCCATCCAGGTACTTGACTGGGAACACAAAATTACCTGAGTGAGTGGCTTACACCGGAAAGAAACACTATCATAGCGTCGCCTACATGTTCGACATAGAGATAAAACACTGCAAACGTGACAATTCAGCCATAGCGCTGCCACGGGCTCGATTGCCAATCGCGCTCTATCTGGACCTGGACCACCGGCAATCACAATCGGCATCCAAGACTCGCTGGCCAGACAAAAATTGGGCAGCGCCGGACAAGATGAGTTATGGGTCTCGCTGGTTGTGTAGATCAGTGAGTGTTGTTAGTATGAAGTTCTCGAAGGTATGCTCACCTTTTCTTCATCGTCCGAGCGCGCTATGTTGAGGCCACGGATGACCTGGTTCTTATTTGTAGGCTCCTAAATGCGCTGCCAAGTTCAGGTGTGCTGGAGAAGCTCATGAGCACTCCATTCATGATTATGGGTATGTGCCGTCTCTCTCTGGCCCTTGAGACTCACCAAATCCCTGCACCAGGTACCGATGTGCTTCATTAATGTTTACAGGTGCGCTGGAGAAGCTCATGAGTGCTCCATTCATGATTATGGGTATGTGCCGTCTCTCTCTGGCCCTTGAGACTCACCAAATCCCTGCACCAGGTACCAATATGCTCCGTTAATGGTTCCAGATGTGCTGGAGAAGCTCATGAGTATAGGTACGTCCCATCTCTGTCTGGCCTTTGAGACTCACCGAATCCCTGCACCAGGTACCAATGTGGCCAGGTCCGCTGCTGAGTTTTGGGGATCTTGTACCCTGCTATGACCGCTCAGGTGCACCATCTGACATATTCTCCTTGTGAACTCAGATTTGATAAATAGAACAAGCGATATAATAGCTTATCTTCCGACCTTCGTGCTGACCACTCAGCCCTCACACGTCACTGCACGAAGAGATTATAGTGTTGAAAGGTTGACACTGAGCATGTGCTCACAGACGCACTGGGTGAACTTGGCTTTCAAATGGATCTATCTTACCTTCCTCATGCTACTGTTTGTGCTAGCTCTTGGTAACAGACCAAAGAGTGAATGGACAGCATATGCAATTACACTACGGTTTGTATAAGTCAGGTCTTCCTATTCAAGCTGACTCATTATGTACAGGGTCTACGCCTTCCTGGCTGTTTACCTTCTCATATGTTTGTTTTGGCTAACCGGCAAGGCATTCGCTGTAAGTTTTACTGTTCTCGGGCCCTTGTGTAGACTTGTCTTGACGATGCATGTTTGTGGTAGAACATTCCCAACAAACTGAAGAACAATAGCGAAGGAGATGCCTTGGGAGGCAAAGTATATTTTAGCCAACTAAGCCCTTCTTGGATGTCCGTTGGCTGTTAATTATTTTTCAGGGATTCAGGGATTATCGTTGACTGTTCTGATCGGAAGTTCTGCAGGATATTAAACAATGTCAAGTTGGTGTTGCTCTGCAGACCGGAACCTTGTAAGTTCATTCTTTAATTTCGTCAACCCTTCATTCTTATTAATGACTGCAATCCCCTAATGACCGTTAGGTTGTTCCGAACACAAAGCCCGCAGACGTAAGCAGACGCAATATCTTTCATAATACACCGGATCAAAATGTTGCTGATCCCCATACTTCAGTCAGTGCGCCTTCTCTCACACTTCCACAGCTCTCACATTCACCACTTGCATCTACCTCTTACACCTCCCAACGCATCTACCAAATCTTCCATAGTTCATCTAATGTCACAAACGAGCACCCAAAGCGATGGCCCACCTTCTGAAGTAGGTGCCTTGAAAAGGCAGCTGGCTCTTTTGGAGGCACAAAATGCAGAGCTCCGCAAACTTCCAATGGAAGAGAAAAGGTATGTGTTTGTATCTAGCGTGTGGCTACCCTTTGAATCATTAATTTGATAGTGTATGCCTTCATCTTGAGGGTCGGGTAATTCGCAGACTCGTCTGCCTTACCGAACGTGTCGAGGATCTAATCACAGAGTTTGATAGACGCGTGACACTAGATATTGAGTTAGATGACGATGCTACTGTGAATGATCCTGAGTGAGTCCTTTGGCATTTACAGTTGCTCGTGCTGATATGTTCCACTAGGGACGACAGGAGGTATAGGTCATACAAGAAACTAGCTACTTGGTGCCTGTCTGTCCGTAAGCTCGTACACTCAGTGGTCGAGGATAGCGAGCTCTCTTGTATATACAGCAAGGTGGGACATGTGCACCCCTTGGTGACGATACTAATCTAATTGACACACTGTTTCTAGTTAAATAAGGGTGCTGATGGAGCAAGGGCCGACGATACGACGCGACTCAAAGTCACCATCGCTTCATGGATGATGCAAGCTACCCCACCACCAAACCCTGTTATTCACGGGCAGAGCAGAATGGGCCGCGGGTTCAACAATGATGCAACCGGACGGCTTATATGCCCCGTAGATTATGACTGGAGTGACCCGGTGTAAGTTTTGTGTATTTCATGGCGTCTTTGCTGACCAATGTGATAGTGTCCAACAAGGCATCAGGGATTATCACCCTGATTATCGCGTTACGGCTCACTCTTGGCCTGCCTTTTTATACGAGGACGAACGATATGACCCACTGAATCCTATAGACGGTCTATTTAAAGGGAAATTATT
Source organism: Suillus discolor (assembly GCF_016758755.1). NCBI lineage: Eukaryota > Fungi > Basidiomycota > Agaricomycetes > Boletales > Suillaceae > Suillus > Suillus discolor. The sequence goes on from NW_024541363.1 coordinate 30,338, forward strand.
TTTAAAGGTACGTTTCACGAGCATGAATGACAATTTACTGAGGCTACCTGTAGACATTCAAATACATCTTCACATCTCCTACCTCCGCAGAGCTGGACGACCAAGAGCCAACCAGCCCAGCAATGCTTTCCATGCAGGGTCCTCCGAAACAGCGAAGGACTGATGGCAAGCGCCGAACTTGTTGCGACATTGCTGGGCTGTTGAACATGAAATCCGTTCAACCATGATCGATTGCATACGCAGCTGTGCAGGTAAGTACAATATATCACTTCTATCATTGCATTCGCTGCTGATGCAGGTCATTCAGCTTAGGTTTGCTTTGTCTAGCACAGGGTCATGGCGTATTGTAGACGATGAGTTCAATCATCAAGATTTCTATGACAACATCGTTGACTTCCTCGAACTTGCTGCGACATCAGATGCAGTTAAGGAAGTTGAAGATCTATTGCTTTGGTGGAACCGGTGAGTCGTTGTGTATAGCTATAGCCATCTGCCACTGTTCTCAATATACTGTAATATTAGCAAGGTTTTTGGATGCAAACATGCATCCGTCTATCGCCCCCAAAGAACCGAGCAACTGTCTGTTGCTCGGTGTTCGAGCAGACATTAGCTCGGATCTTGTGCTCATTATCTTACAGATCAGTCGAAGATCAGCATTGTATGTATAGTAGTATATAATATGTAACACGATAGCGACTTTTGTTGCATAGTATCTAAATAAACCGTGATTTCCTTTTTTAATGGATTGTGTCGCATGTGAGAGACTCGGTTGAATGCCAGTACACAATAGTCATTGATTTGCGATGTGTCCATAATTTGTTCTTACTGAGAGATAATACCTACATTACACTTATGAAGCACTTACCTACCTATGTTACAGGTAGTGGGATGCTGTATTTCTTTAACATCCGTGAAATAATACTTTGCATGCTTGAAATGTCGTACAGCAAACTCTCTTTCAAAAAATTTTCATTCATATAGGTGCGGGACTACTTGACCTACTTTGCCACTGAGATGACATCAAATCGTTCACAACAATCATGTGTCCTAGTCTCACAAGTTTATTAAGTTGGGAGTATGACAAATGTCAAAGCATAGTAACTCATTCACGCACAAAGGTTGATATACTGATATGGGAAATACGGGCGCAACTGGTAACTACCTTTCACCTTTGTCACAAAATGATATATAATTGGTTATCAATTGTGTGCTCATATATATGTAGCATGACCAGTAATTGGGTCGTGATGTTTCACAATTGTCCTATATATATTTATCAGACACAGCTGTCAACGAGGTTCTGTAGTATCACAACTAAATTCATGTGATTGACGCTGTACATCAACCTCCATGACTTTTCTTGATCATGTGGGATAGCGTTAAATACACATAAATGACTTGATGTATCCGGTGCTTCTGTCTATTCATTATATAGATTAGCCATCAAACGCACTCTCGTAGATATGTTGCATGAACAGTCGCAATACTCTAAGGTCTGTGTGCTGCATAGTGTAAACCTATTTTGCACATCCATTAATCAGATTCAATGTATTAGCAAGCACAATTGTGCAGCTGCTACCGAATACACGTCCATGTGATGGTTATTAGTGCTGCCGTGGTCCGGTTCGGTCCAGTTCAGAGGGTCCTGGATGAGAACCAAGAACCGGACCATGGTCCGGTTCTGCAAAATCTTCGAACCCCGAACCAGACCACAGAGAACTGTTCTCTGTGGTCCGGTTCGGTTTTTTTCTGGTCCGAACTCGGACTGAACCCGAAAATTTTCAGTGGCAAGCGCGAAAAACAAAACATTGAAATACTAGTTTACACATCAAGTAGCTACTCTAATGACGACTCCATACCCCTCTGCCTCTGTAGCTGCTGAAGATGCTGACGTGGCTGGCGCTTCAGAAAAAATTGTGATGCTGGCAGCCACAGGATTCTCCAAAAAGTGGAAAGCCCACATGATGAGAGCCGTATTGATGAAAACTGACCGATTCGCGAGGACACACTCTGACATTTTCAAGTAAGGCGCAAGAAATGGTCGAGAGATGAACGATACTACTCACCGACGGCCAAAGCCAAAAGTGAAAAACCGGAGATCAACCGGAGATCATCGCGCGCGACCTGCATCGTCAATCCAACGCTGAGGATTAAACCTGTGTGGTTCGGGGAAGACTTCAGGATCGTTTGCGATAGCCCTGAAGCACAAGTGTCAAACCCAAAGGTGAGAGGACAAAAATGATGGTAGTTCTTCCAAATGATGTCCTCAATCGCGCGATGCGCAAAGCCTGTAGTGCAAGGTGATCGTTCAACATCGCGTCATCACAACTCAAATAAAATGTACCTCCAAAAACTCTCATCGTATTGAAAGATTGGGTCGCGTCCAGCGGGGTGAGAGACAACAGGCGAGAGACAGAGGGTGAGAGACAGTGGGCGAGTGAGACACGGCGAGCGAGCCAGCAAAAGCCAGCCGGCAAGAACAGCAAGCGAGTGAGAGGGGATGCAGTGAGGTGGCGGGCATCAACATAGGCGCAGGTGGCGTGGCGTGTGATGGGTTGTGCGCTGGTAGCGATGGGTGCTGGCCCTTGAGGGAGCCATCAGCATTCAGAGCACAAATACGCACCTCTGCAGCATAGCGCAAGACACAATCCCTCCAAAATCCACCTTGACCGCGCCTAACATATCCACCTCCAGTAAAAGGTAGTCTTGCGCAGTGTTGTAGCCAATCCTCAATGAATAGAACTTCCTGTTATAGAGGTGAGCGGGTGAGAGACTTGAGAGTTTAATTAGTTAGTGCTTACCGGTATACCTTCGAAAAGGCTAAATGTAGCTTGATTAATCAACAATGTGAATCCCGAAGACGACAGTCTGACGTCGAGGCAGGTGTTGTCGAAGTCGAAGTCGATAAGGGTTCGGAATGGTTCGGGAAGGCCGAACCAGAACTGGACCGTTTGGGAAGATCTAGAACCGAGAACCGTTTTCCGGTCCGGTTCTGGCTGGCGCAAGAACCATGGACCGAACCGCGGAGAACCGGACCAAAAGTCCGGTTCGAACCATGGTTCTGGACCGGACCGCGGCAGCACTAATGGTTATGCGTAATAGAGGATGGCATTTTAAATCCATAAATGACTAGATAGTCTGCGGTGCCACATTTTAGCCGAATGTGGTTATTATCAACATGATAATGTGTATATAATGGTTGATAGGGAACATTGGGTTTCAGTGATGATTCAGCTGTGAACTCACTGTCAATTTCATAACTTGAAATTGCGGCGCGTCAGGCTAGTGCCGCATGATATATATCCTCACAGTTTGATATACACGTCTGCCGACCACAATTCGTATTTGTTCGCAGATTCGGTGAGACTATGTATCTGCCTCGGTTCTCCCTACGCTAAGCCTAGTTCTTTACGTAAATATTGCATGTTGGGTAGTCACATCCGTAGTACTTAGATACTTTGCAGCCTGATCTTTGTGATGCTTCGCCAAGCGCCAGTGCCCCAAACTCATTCCACCACTGGCGGCCCCCATGAGCCCGAATTCCTAGACTCGTCTACTGCCACTGGGCGCTCGACGGGTATACGTATATTGAGTTCTATGTCATTGGGATTACGAGGCGATGTGGGCCTGAACTCTGTATTTATGGGGCTTCTGAAGCTTCTAGAGCCTCGGGAATAACTCTTAGACTCGAACTGTGAGCGGAGACCGGACATCACGGTTTTCTGCATATTAAGCGTGCTCGGACGCGCGACGATCACTTTCTCTATGTGTTGGGCATTTGGCTGTGTCATTTCTGCGAGTGTGCGTAAGCGGGATAGCAGTCAAGCTCTAGAATGTTGCGCACCCCGTATATTAATGAGAATCCGTTGGCTCATGATCCAGGTCACAGTATAACCCATTGATGCCCTGATGATGCATTCTCAGCAGTCTGATCTCCTTGGCGCCAGACGATGCGAAACTTACCCTGCCGACTAATAATGGAAGCGAGTGGATACAATAGAGCTAAGCTTTGGCGTATCCATAATTCAGCCTACGTACCTGGGTCTCGATATTGGTCGTATGATAAAATATGAGGTTCAATACGTTCGACACTGAAGGAGTGTTAAGAGGGCACTCGTCACAAGCAGAGCACACTTGCCGGACAACACGAGAAAATATCCAATGCCGTCATAAATCAGGCTAATTATGATGAGCGACGCGCATCGGTTCTGTCAGTCGCAAGGTACTTACACCCGTATCAGCCGTTCAACTCTAACAGCAATGATTTAGCGACACTAAAGACGTGAAAGAAAAGGCGCACCTGCTACTGAGAGGATTATAACGCAGAAGATGCATGGTAGATACCGTCACCATCACGATGTCATACAACATCACAGGGAAGTAGTAGAACCAGGTTGACAATACTCTGGCAGAATTTACTGAAGTACAGCTATGGTTCATGGAGATATGGACAGAATACTTGTGGTAAAGAAATCACTCACTTTCCCTGTACAAAAAAGGGACGTTGTTTGTATGAGATCTCGTTTTATGAAACACTGACATACTAAATCAAGCACGGCAGCTTTTGGTTCTAAAGGTCAATAGCGAAATCAAGATCAAAATATTAACCAGAGCTTACGGGTCCCGTGAAATAGATCTACGAACCACTCCGCCTAAAGTGAATGTGAGACAGGGTTTCATGTCTGTGTAGTAAAGAGCTCACCGAAATTGACAAGATGTACAGCAGCAATAATGCAATTCCTATCCGCCTATCTCTTCTTGCAATATTGAATGTTCTACGCGGTGTTTTAAATCTGCAGCTGCAACTCACGAACAATTCGATGGGACACACCTCACACCTAGAATGACCTGTGATATCATAGTTTGTACGGCTACAACATGGTCACTAGAGTCCTGGTGCGTGAATACCAATACGACACACCTTTGAAGATAGGCGCAACAAGATAGTATTTTTGGCAGGTTTGTTGGGTAAATGTAGTGGAGAAGAACCCGTAATTGCTGACTACTATAGTCACGATACTAACATAGCTGCATCAAATGTGAGCAAAGAAATCGCATAATGGGATGTGGACACAAAGTACCGTATGAGAATAAATAAAATGCAGGCAAGACTGATGTGATTGGGCTTGTCAACGGCGGTATGTGAATGGTTTCGTGCACATACCTTAGATGAAAAAATGACGATTCGCTTCGATAAAAACGCCATTCTGCGGGGACTGTAAGAATATAACTGAACATCATCAGCATATTGCGACGACTACGAGGCCATGGCGAAGAAATAAAAGACTTGCTCATAACACCCGATAGACATGCATGCTATTCGCAGATATCTCTCCATCATCACGCTTTTCATAAGCAAATGATGCTCCATTCAATGGATAAAATGCACGTTTATTGGCAACGTGTCAGATAAATATGTCCTTGATAGAGATAGAGGTGAGGGATGAGGTAAAAATGCTAGCGGCTGCAAATAGGAATCTATGACTCACCTGGACGTCGCGCTTTCGACACAGAAAGGAAACAACTTGGAAGCAACCGTGATAATGAGAAGGAGGAATGAAACAAGGCATCTCTTTTTTTTACCAAGACCGCACTTTGAGAACAATTGAAAGTGCTCGCGTAGGCAACAGAAATTTTGAGGGTAAGTTTGTCCAGACTCGTCCAAGCACAAGCTGTATTTGAGATTGAGCTGGCAAATGCAAATGCGAGGGGCCAGCGAGGTACTCCGTTTAGCCTAATGTTGTTGATATGGCATCTGTTCAATGAGCTGGCGACTCGGAGGTACTTAAGGACGGATGATAATGGCTTTGGAACCCAGGTTGGTGAACGTTGCCGGAGGCTCAAACGGGTTCTGTCCGGTCCTGGAGCGCAAATTTTGTCCAAATTCTAATAAACAAAGAACTTTTGTAGAGGCGTCTTTCGTCAGAGTATTTAGCTAGAAATCCACAATGCAGCTCAGCTGGAAATATAGAAATATGAAAATTCAACCCCCTTCTATAACTGTGTCCAATTCGGTCTTGTTTACCCAAGGTTTGCTTGAACTTGCTCATCAATTTGGGCTGTGTATTTTAGCGAAAATTAGGGTTGTTTTATATACTGTGGCATGTCTGATGAAACGGAGGACTGATGAACAGTTAGCAGCATTCCCAATCGGCGAGGAGATACTTACCTTTGGACGCGACCCCACGCGCAGTGTGCCGCACCTCTACTATGATTACCCAGCCTTGCAACACAAGGAAATTGTGTTCGTGGCTTATTTGCAATTTGCCCATAACAAGGGAGCTCACACCTGGCAGCTGACTTGCGCGCTTGTGGTCACCTAGCTAGAACGCTACACCGGAGCCAAACAAAATTCATCTACGATCCGGGACGATACATATCCAATTGTAAGAAACAAAAGCAACTTGCCTACAATAGGGCAGCTCACACCTGAGAGCTTGCGCGCTTAAGCGCTTACAGTTTATGCAATGCATATACAGTGTCAGTCACCAAGGGCCCCAGTATCGGTGTAAACAAACCAAAATACGTTACATGTACTGTGTCTTTATGATCAAGCTAATTCGGACACCATTTGCCTTGGCAGGCTTTCAATATTCAATATTCAATCCTCATTGTCTTTGGTGAACCACGCCGCTGTGGATGGAGTAAAGAATCTGGAAGACATGAGTAAGCGAGAAGGAGAAGATGGTGGGTGCACGGCAAGGTGGGAAGTGCACATCTGGCCGATTCTGCCAGCGTTTTGGACGGATGTGATTTTTTATGAGCTGATACAGGGTACACATAAGCCCGTCATGTCTGCTTAGCATCTTCCTTGCGCGTCGTCCGCCTATCTTCGTTTCTCTTTACTTGTACAACACCATAAGCTTACTGGTGATCAATCTCTCAATGCGTCTTCCGGATAGCCACAACACCTGTCGTCCTGTATCGCCCATGAAATTTTGAAATTCCTTATGTTCATGGCCTGCCATTCTGTCAATCATTTCAGGGCGTACTTGTAACACACCTCAAATAAAGTAATTCACACTACAGCATCTTTGAGCCTATCCGTACCAGTTTTCACTGGGCATCAGGCTTCAGGACACCGACTCAGGCCCAGCTGTCACTGTCATGCTGCAAACATCAAACAAGTCATATACAGGGCCTCATTGTACACTGCGCTGCTTTGAGATGACACCCACTAGTAAGATACAAATAGTGAACAGGATGCATACGATGCACCAATTCCACGATGCGCTTACTAGTATGTTTCTGCATCTTCCTCTCCATCGTTGGAGGGATCCAAGCTGCACCTACAACAAATACAACAAATACTACCACTAGCGACAGTTTTAAAGCCCCATCATTCACGACCAGAACCTTATGGACCATCATCTCCAGCTCTGTTCTCACTCTGTTTGCATGTATATACAGTGCCATCCACCCTAATATCCCGAGTCCGAAGGACAGCGGTTCCTTTCTTATCATACGGCGACAACTTGGCGTGATGATAATGGCACTCATCGCTCCTGAAATGATTGTCACATGGGCTATGCGCCAGTTGTTTAGCGCTCATCAAGTTACAAGACAGTTCAAGGAATCAGGGTATCCCAATGTTCGTCCGAAGTCTGAAGGTGAGTTGTGCTTTTGGAAACTCTGCATCTCACAACTCACTATACATGTCCTCAGAAACGGATTTTGTTGAAGCACCTGCAACTAGAAATCGCTTCACTCGCTTACTTCTCCGCTTGCCTTTCGTTCGCCTTTTGATCCTGTGTGTTAAAGCTATATTATCTGTGCTGTTGTCTCTCTGGCATTTCATTTGTGCTCCCTTGAGGTGGGTCACATGCTGGATTGAATTAAAGCAATTCGAGTCCGACTCGGAAGGCAAGCCCCATTCGTGCTCACCTGGTCACTAAATATTAACTCATGCGTATCCTTAGATTATACATGGACCCAGACGCATAGCTTCTTTGCGCTGATGGGTGGTTTCATGCTTTATGTGGACGGAGAACCCTACCTTACACTACGTCCTGAATACATTCTCGAACTGATACGTGACGAGTGTATCGACGTCCCTACCATAACAGCAAACCAGATCCATGACAAGAGCAAAGGCAATGCAATATCGAAAGGATTGGTCATGCTTCAGGTGGCCTGGTTCGTTATGCAGCTCATCGCCCGCGCCGTCTATCACCTCGAAACCACTCAGCTCGAAGTGGGGACACTCGCTTTTGCGGTCCTCAGTTTCCTAACTTATGCTATGTGGTGGGACAAGCCTCTCGATGTGCGATGTCCACATCCAGTATACTGGAAGTCAACTGTGTCAAGGCCAGAGGATCATATCGAGTATGTATGCGCCTCAATAATTATACCGCTGCTGATTATGTTTGCTTTAGTTTCAGTAAAAGAGATGAATTTGCTCGCCTTCGGTACTTACCTCGATTCTTCCGCCCCATTCTAGAACTGATAGGCTGGGTTGACATCCCCACGTCTCGAAAGCTTCGAGTTCCAACATTTGATGGCAGCACCACTATTGAAGACTCGAACAAGAAGGTTCTTCGGCTTGCTGCCGTGCTTATGGCAACCATATTTGGCGGCATCCATCTTGTGGCTTGGTTTTTTACCTTCTCCACACACCAGGAACAGGTGCTATGGAAAATAAGTGCCATCGCTATTACTTGCACACCCTGGATTTGTTTGAGTCTCTACTTAGACTCTTTAGCACGGCGCCTTTCCGATTCATCACGTCGCCTCATGTGGGGTGTGTATGGTCTGATTTGTTTTACATTTGTCGTGTTCTACATCACGACTCGTGCCGTCCTCTTGGTACTTATGTTCACCACTTTGCGTAATCTTCCTCATGACGCATACACGGCGGTGCTGTGGACCAGTTTGGTGCCACACTTATAGTTCTTGATTGTGATGCTCGAGATACATGCACTTCATACTTTTTTCATGATATTTAGGTGTAACATTCTTGTGGTCGACGACAACAATAGAGCTAGGTGCTACATGATGCAATCACATCGTCTGGTATGACCCTAACATCATGATGGATGGCAGCGATAAAGCTGTTTGGTACGGTATGTTGCAGCTGATGAAGCAGACGACTGATGAGCAGGTTGCAACATTCCGAATCGGCGAGTAGACAGTTACCTTTGGACGTGACCCGATGTGCAGCGTCTGTCTCTATTATCCCAGACACGCGGAAATTGTATTTCCTCTACCATCGCGACTAGCCATCAACAACATGAATTACGCCTTCAGGCATTGGGCCTGTTCCCTACAATTCGAACTCAATCGGTGAAACTTCGCAGATGCCTAGACTCGTCCATGTAGTCTACTGCTACCGGGTGCTCGACGGATATAGGTATATCGAGTTTCATGTCGTTAGAATTACGAGGCGATGTGGGCCTGAACTCTGTATTTATGGGGCTTCTGGAGCTTCTAGAACCTATTAATGAGAATCCGTTGACTCACCATCCAGGTTACAGTATGGCCTATTGATGTCCTGATGCATTCTGAGTGATCTGATCTCCTTGGCGCCAGATGATACAAAACTTACCCTGCCGACTAATAATGGAAGCGAGTGGATATAATAGAGCTGAGTTTCTATGACGTATCCATAATTCATCCTACGTACCTGAGTCTCGATATCGATCATACGATAAAGGGTGAGCTGCAATACGTTCGACACTGAAGAAATGTCAAGAGGGTGCTCGTCACAAGCAGAACATACTTGCCGGACAACACGAGGAAATATTCAATGCCGTCATAGATCACACTGAGTATGATGAGCGACGCGCATCTATTTTGCAAGTCATCAGGTACTTATACCTATATCAGTCGTTCAACTCTAACAGCGATGATTTAGCGACCGTAAAGACGTGAGAGAAAAGGCGCACCTGCTACTAAGAGGTTTATAACGCAGGAGATGCATGGTAGATACTAGTACTGTCACCATCAAGATGTCATACAACACCACGGGGAAGTAGTAGTACCAGGTTGACAATGAATTTACCGAGATGCAGCTATGGTTCATGGAGATCTGGACAGCCCACACCGGTGGTAAGGGAATCACTCACTTTCCCTACGCAAAAAAGGACGTTGTTTGTATGAGATCGAAACACTGACATACTAAATCGAGGACGGCAGCTTTTGGTTCCAAATGGCTTCGTACACATACCTCCATTGAAAGAGTGATGATTCGCTTCGGTCAAAGCACCATTCTACGGGAAGAGTGATATAACCAATATATTTCGATGACTAAGAGTCCGTAACGAAGAAATAAAAGACCGACTCGTAACATTCGATAGACATGCATGCTATTCGCAGAAATTTCTCCGTCATCGCGCTGTCCACAAGCAAGCGCTGCTCCATTTAATGTATGAGATGCGTGTTGAATTAGCAACGTGTCAGATAGATATGACCTCAATCGAGGTGAGGGATGTGGGATGAAATATAAAATGGAATACAGCGACTGCAAAAAGGGATGTTATGACTTACTTGGACGTCGCGCTTTCGACACAGAAAGGAAACAGCTTGGAAGCAACCGTGACAGTGACAAGGGGGAATGGGACAAGGCATCGCTTTTCTACCAAGACCACACTTTGAGAATAATTAAACGTGCTCGCGTAGGCAACAGACAATTTGAGGGTAAGCTTGCCCAGACTAGTCCAAGCGCAAGCCATATTTGAGATTGGACTGACTCAGGCTTGAGCTGGCAAATGCAATTGCGAGGGGCCAGCGAGATACTCCGTTTAAGCCTGACTTTGCTGGTACGACATTTGTCAAATGAGCTGGCGAGATACCTAAGGACCCCCGATAATGGCTTTGGAACTCAGGTTGGGCGCGGCGAACGTTGCCGGAGGCCCATATGGATTCTGTCCGAATCCCGCCCTGGGTCTGCCTAGGAGCGCAAATATTGTGCACATTCTGGACTGAGTTAAAAAGTCGTCCAGGAAACAGAACTACAACACTCAGCATGAAAATTCAGCTCTCCTCATCTCCTTCAATGACTCTGTCCAATTCAATCTGGTGCCCAAGTCTTACTTGAATTTACTCATCACCATGGATGGCAGCGAAATAGGCCTGTTTTGTACGCTGTAGCTGATGAAACGGACGACTGACGAACAGGTAACAACATTCCCAATCGACGAGGAGACGGTTACCTTTGGACTCATGTGGCGACTCGGACCCGATGTGCAGTGTACGCCTCTATTATTACCCAGCGCTACCCAAGGAAATTGTGTTTCTGGAAAGAAAGGTGCATATGTGGCTTGTTGGCAAAATATTGGGCCGTAATGGGGGAACTCACACCTGGAAGCTGGCGGCGCGCTTATGCTCGTTGGTGTAAACAAACCAAAATACATTACATCCGCGTCTATGATCAGATCGATCAAGCTCAAGTGCTGTCAAGGTGGGGAGTGCACTAGTGCACATTTAGCGTTTTGGATTGATTTGATTTTTATGAGCTGACACAGGGTGCATATACGTGGGCACGCCAGGAGCTCGTCATGTCTGCTTAGCGAGACTCTTTCTGAATCTTCGCGCGTCGCCCGCCTATCCGACTCGTTTCTCTTTCCTTGTGCAACACCATAAACTTACCGGTAATCCATCTCTCAATGACGCGTCTTCCGGATAGCCACAACACCTGCCGTGCGGCGTCCTGTATATGTATCGCCCACGAAATCCTTACGTTTATGACCTGCCAATCTGTCAACAATCTGCTAGCTGGGCGCACACATAGTACAAAATAAGGTAATTAACTCCACAGCATCCCTGTCCGTACTAGTCTTCACTGTACATCGTGCTAGCAAATATTGAGATAACGCCTGCTAATAAAATAAAACAGTGAACAGGATGCATACAAGACGCCCATCCAATAATGCGCTTACTAGTATTTTTCTGCATCATCCTCTACCTTGTTGGAGTGATCCAAGCCGCACCTGCAATAAATGCAACAAATATCACTACTAGCGACAATGTTGAAGCCCCATCATTCACGACCAGAACCCTATGGACAATCATCTTCAGCTCTGTTCTCACTCTTTTTGCATGCATATACAGTGCCATCCACCCCAATATCCCCAGTCCTAGGGAAAGCGGCCACCGTTATATCCTATGGCGACAACTTAGCATGACAATAATGGCACTAATCGCTCCTGAACTGATTGTCGCATGGGCTATGCGTCAGTGGTTCAGCGCTCATCAGGTTACAAGACAATTCGAAAAATTAGAATATCCCAACTTGATCATTCGTCCGGACTCTGAAGGTGAGTTGTACTTTTGGAAATTCCGCATCTCACAACTCACTATACACGTCCTTAGAAATAGATTCTGTTGAAGTACCTGCAGCTGGAAATTGCTTTATTCGCTTCCTTCTCCGCTTGCCTTTCGTTTGCCTCTTAATTCTGCTTGCCAAAGGTCCATTATCTATGCTGATGTCTTTTTGGCATTTCCTTTGTGCTCCCATGAAGTGTGTCGCAAGCTGGATTGAGCCAGAGCCATCCGAGTCTGACTCGGAAGGTAAGCCAGATTCTTGCTCATATAAACGTTGATTCATCCATATTTAGATTATACCTGGACTCAGACGCACAGCTTCTTTGTGCTCATGGGTGGTTTCATGCTTTATGTGGACGGGAAACCCTACCTTACACTACGTCCTGACTACATTCTCAAACTGATACGTAACAAGTGTATCGACGTTCCTACCCTGACCGCAAAGCAGATCCATGACAGGAGCAAAGGCAATGCGATATCAAAAGCATTGGTCATGCTTCAGGTGGCCTGGTTTGTTCTGCAGCTCATCACCCGCGCCATCTATCACCTCGAAACCACTCAGCTCGAAGTGGGGACACTCGCTTTTGCGGTCCTCAGTTTCCTAACTTATGCTATGTGGTGGGACAAGCCTCTCGATGTGCGATGTTCACATCCAGTGTACTGGAAGTCGACCGAGTCAATGCCAGAGGATCACATTGAGTATGTATTATAACGCCTGAACAAGCATACCGCTGCTGATTATGTCTGCCTTAGTGTCAGTGACACAGACGAATTCGCTCCGCTTCCCATCGCCCGCTCAATTTTCGAACTGATGGGCTTTCCTCGCATTCCTACATCTCAAAAGCTCCAAGTTCCAACATTTGATGGCAGCATCACTCTCAAAGATTCGGACAAAAAAGTTCTTCGGCTTGCTGCAATGCTTATGGCGACCATATTCGGTGGCGTCCATTGTATGGCTTGGTTCTTTGCCTTTCCCACACACCAGGAACAGATGCTATGGCGCATCAGTGCCGTCGCCACAACTTGCACACCCTGTCTTTGTTGGAGTCTCTACTCTGACTCGGAAGTGACCCATTCAGTACTTCAGCGTTTTCCAAATCCATTAAAGTATGTCGTGTGGGGTGTGTATTTTCTGATTTATTTCGCATGTTTCGCATTGTACGTCCCAGCTCGTGCCGTTCTCTTGGTACTTATGTTTACCACTTTACACAATCTTCCTCCTGACGCATTCAAGGCGGTGTCATGGACTAGTATGGTACCACACTTGTAGTTTTTGATTATGGTGATCCAGATATACTTATACTTCATACTTTTCTCATAATATTCAGATGTGGTCGACGATATTTGAAGCTAGGTATCGAAGTTCCCGCACAGGATCTTGAAGGTGAGTTATCTAAACTTTGTTCCTTTCTTCAGCAATTCGCGTTCCTGTGTTGCGGTCTCACTCGTGCCTTTCCAATATGTTTGTTCTTTTGCGGCTCATCTGAATCCGTATATTAGGAGTACATGGAATCAGAATCAGACATACAGCCTCTTTGCGCCCATGGGTAATTACATACTGAATGTGAACAAGGAACTCCACCACAGCCTGAAGAAGTACTCGAGCTGATACGCGGATGGCGCATCGATGCCATGACAACTGTGACTTCTCCAGTAGGGCTCGGTGAATAATTCACGGCCGATTTCTAACATTTGTTAGTAACATCGGGCGCTCCAGGGCCATAGTTAACACAGGTTAATAACAATTCCTAACATTTGTGTTACTAACGTGTTAGAAATACATTATTAACATTGTTAACAACAAAAACGCAGTTAACAATTGTTAAAAAGGTCGTCTGTGAGTCTAATAATTCCAATCTGCATCTCCGTCGTCGGTCACCATCGTGGCAGCCTGCGGAGACAACACGAATGATAGGTCCACAGTGGAAACTACGGAAACTGGGTCAGTAGAGACCATATCCTTCAATGCCTTCGAGTTGATATCAATGTCAGGATGAATCTCGAAGGCAACAGCTTGAGCAGGCTGGCGTCCGTCTATCTCCGATTCCAACAGCTCGTCCTCAGCTCCATCTTCATCATCCGAATCTGCTATTCCGTCAATGTCTGTGACTGACACATCATCTGCGCTGCCTGCCAGTTTGGTGAATTATCACCTGATTCTTGGATCGCTTGTCGCCACAGCTCAACATGGTCAGCCTGGAGAATTTTGCATGTTGTTGCATGCTTCAAGGCTCGTTCAAGCTGCGCATTACCCTGTCGCAGGAAAGTACAGCCTGAGGCAACACATCCCCAAGAGTTCTTCTGGGAATCCTCGTCGTGGTACTTTATGACTAATCGTGACATGATGTCAATGGGGTTGCGTCCGGCCCCTGATGATTTTGGTTGATAGACGTTTGAAATTTGCTAATTTGCTCATATTATCATATTGGTATTATTACAAAGGAAACATTACATACCTTACTGCCAGTGCTTTGTGAGTGCGTGATAGTGACATCTGGTGCTGGACGTTTGGTACCCTGTTGCCTTACAGGCTCTTTTGAGCACTCTGGAATCTTAACTCGGATTAGTTTTAGGGGCAGTGCAATTTGCAAATGAATTCTGGATCACGTACAGGGACACCATACATCTCGTAAACTTTCTCTGCTCCAGCAGTGATGTCATGGACCCACTTTTTGAGCACATTGTTTGTAGGGTATTTTTCGTAATATAGCATCAAGATACCATGCAAGGCACATATTGCTTTTCCACGTTCTAGGATTGGAATAACACCATCACCTGAAGTCCGAGCCTTCCAGCCAAAGACAGACTCCAGTTGTTCACCTAGAGTCGCTACCTCATCACCAGTCTTCTCAAGTAGTGATGTTCCGGCCCGGCTTTGGCTTGGCCTGAGGGGGCTCGGGCTCACCATATTTCAAGCCAAGGCCATGAGCCAAAGCCGGCCAAAAGCCATGGCTTGAGCCAAACGAAGCTGCGGCTCTTTTGCTATCAGTGTGACATTATATATTGTAGTGCAATAGAACTACGGAACAAGCAACATGGAGGGGACTTGCACTTCCTTCTAGCATGCTTAGGGTTGACACGAGCATTCTCGCGCTCCATATCACCAGATTCATCGTCATCGAGGGCATCATCGAGGGCATCATCGGGACACACATTTGTTGGATGGGGGAGGCACTAATTGTGTGGCTGGTACAGGCGCTGTGAGTGCAGCAGGCTGAGAAACCTCTGAAGCACGCTTGGCGGCCTCAGCTGCACGGAAATCGGTGATAGCTTTTATTTGGGAGGGAAGAGCCGCTTTCTCCGAGTGTTGAAGGAGGGCAGCAGTGGGTTTGATTTTGTGTACGGGACGCACAACACGTGGCTCGTCTTCGCCATCGGTGAGAACTGTGCCCGTCATGCCAGTCATTGCAGGCAGCTACACAGATAAAATACACACACATACCATTTATAAACGACTGAAGCTTGTTCAAGAATCCATCAAGCTCACGAAGCTGCAGCACAAAGTAGGACTTGAGAGGTGCATAGATTGCTGAAAACAGCACAATATGATACGGCGGGTGATGTCTGTTTTTCCGTCACTGGGGTGAGTATTAGCGGAAGCTTTGAAAGAAGACGACAATGGCGACTCACCGTGTCATTCTGACATACCCTACAGTATGATGGACTAGGAAGCAAGAACCAAAGAGAAGCAAGAAAATGACAAAAATAGAGTCGACAATCAGGTTCCTGCGCAGTACTTACATAATTCTAAGCCGCGGCTTGGGCCAGTGGCTCAGGCTTCGCAGAATTGAAGCCTAGGCCAAAGCCCTTGTCAGGCCGTCACCTGGGCCTGGGCTTGGCCTGGCTCAATCTGGCCCGGCTTTGGCTGGCCCGGGGCTTGAAGCCGGGCCGGAACATCACTATTCTCAAGTATATCAGGATCCAAGGAAAATTGTAGAAAGGAGGGGTACTGGGAGTCATAGTAATTATCAGCCAAGGGAAGCTGGGAAGGTAGGTTGGTGAGAAGAATATTAAGCTTGTCGAGAGTGTTGACAAACTCCTCCGTTGTGGGTGACTCGGACATATTTTCAGATAAGAAAAAAGCTGGGCAAATATTGTGATTAAATGCTTGACTGTTACCTGTAACAATTGTGACATTTGTCACTCAGAGTGTTTCTAAACGAGATTTAAATACTAGATTATACATGACTAGTAGTTGACTGATGCAGCTGGAGGCTCTTGTATTGAACATATGATTGTTAACAATTATTAACAGGCTAAAAGTGCGTCTGACTTTCCTCGGTGTTATTAACCGGTTAATAACTGATGTTAATAACCGATGTTAGTAACATCTGTATTTCTCACCGAGCCCTATTCTCCAGCGCCTCTGAAGATGATTAGCATTAACGCCTGTGTTGCAGTCTTTTTGACTCGGTCTCTTGACTTGTTCCCATAAATATCCCCCGCAACGTCAGAGTTCCAAAATTATACACCAGATACCAGAGAAGGCTGCTCTTGGGTTCGTTAGATCCGTTATGTCAATGAGGCAAGGGTATCCTGGCATTAGAACACAAAGATGTGAATTTTCTCGTGCGATAGAATGGAACGCACGACTAAATAATTTCATCACCACCCATTCAGGGGAGAACTCTTGAACCGTCTTTGATGTGGTGAGAGGTGCACCGGTGATGAGCACTAGTCACCAGGACCGGGACCGGGAAATCCAGGCGCCGAAGGAAGCACAGACGACGGTCAGGCATTATAATATGCACAGAGCGCGCATGACTAGCCTCACCGATTAAGCTTGAAGGTCAATAAATTCAAATTTTTCAAACAGACGCGAGTCACACGCCGTGGGTGTTTCCAAGTCGGAGAAAAGCTACTTACCTTACTAGGAAGGTTCTGAGAAGTAGAAGCTGGCACCTGAGACACGGCCGAATAAGAGGATGTGACAGATCCTATTCAAATTGAACAACAAATTTTTAATACGCAAAAGGATATAGGTTGCCTCAAGAGTCGTGATCAAAGTCTGATAATGTTCACAATTAGATTACCACTCAGATTCATAATCAAATGGGGAATATGCATGAACTAAAATGCTCAATTTGTCGGCATCAGTTTGTTTTATTGTCAGATTTATAATGAAATAATGAAAATAATGGGTATATGTGCCCAATGCATATTCATATATAAATAATAGATATGTCGCATTATCAGATAAGTAATAAATTTAAACTCTGTTTGAAATCGGGTGAGAGGACAGAGTGCAGCTATGTTGGGTGGGCAGAGATAGGAAAAATTACGAATATGTACAAGGATATGCCCAGGAGTTGGATCCGGGCAACAATCCTAAAAATGTGCGCAAGTCATATGAGTGATCCGCTGAGCGGGGTGATCAGGCCTGGGGTCGGTATGGTACTGTGATCATTTTGGACTTGAGTAGGGGGACAATATGGAGAAGATGCTAAGACTTACCTTCTGTAAGTGATGGCGTTTGGGCAACCTTGAGCGGATGCACTTTGATGACATAATTCATCGGTCAGATTCCTGGATGCGATCAGAGGCCGTCAAGTGGGCGCAAACACAAACAAAAGCCTAGATTTCTATACCAAATGTGAGTGCGGGAGTTCGAGGTCATGATGTCACCTGTAACAATAACATATACAACAAGACTTCAAATACTACTGAGACTATGAAGGAAGGCTACATTAATTAACTTGTAATTGTAAAGTACTAATGTAATACATAAACAATAATACCTCGATGATGACTACAAAGACTATGAAGGAAGACTTATAATTGTAAAATAAAGTACTATAATAATAGACGAAAGGAAGATAGTAAAGTAAGGTTTCGGTTCTAAGTAGTGAATGAGACTCAATTAAAACTCCAATGGAAACATCCGGCAGCCGCTCCACATCAGCCCGCTCAACCACTCAGCCACTTCGGGTATTTCCGGTGGAGTCTAAATCTGCCATTCACTACTTAAGGATCGAAATCTTGTTCAGAACTCCTTTTCATTCCGTCGTGTTAACAATAGCGATAGCGATGACTATGGTCTTAATTTTATTGTAGTGCCTTAATGTTAGAATCATAGTCCTTCTGACTTGATGCCTTGCGCAACACCAAATGCGTAAGTACAAGGCTTTTGAATTGATGTTCTGTGCTAATCCGTAATTTGTACATGGACTATTTTAATCTTAACATTGGAAAATTCAGTCGGCAAAGTGTCCGGGCATTGTGGCTGAATGTTACAATTAGGAATCATAACTTTTGGAAGGTCTGTCAACTTACTTTGATTGTACATAGCGCTTGACGCTGATAATTTCATGGTCGGTGCAGCTCCAAGGAATAAGAAGCCATGTTTCACTCTCTCGGAGACGAAATTGTCCACTCTGTTGAAAATGCATTCCGCTACTGCAGGTGAGATGAGGTCGTTCTGAGATTGCTCTGCCCGTTTCTTAGCGAGCATGATCTTGTCAATATCCACATCAACCAGTGCAGCTCGGAGCATGATGTACATGCGCTCGTGTAAACGGTCAGTTTTCGCATGCTTCTTGCAGTGGCGATCGATGTACTTATTTATGCCTTTGTGCAGGCCGCGAACGAGTTTTTCCTTCTTCGGCAACTGGTACCGAGACCATCCAGCATCACCCCAGATATTTGTTACTGAAACTATGCTCAGAAGTTCAACTTCCTGTGAAGACGTAAGTTCCGGTGTTGAAATAGCAATGAGGTCTCACTAACTTCGTCATTTTCCATAGTGGTGTCCACGCAGCCATACGTGCTACTACCTGCGGCGATGGGCAGGTAGAGATCCATGGCAGATCCCATCAACGCCTGAAAATATTCAGTGGGCAGGAATTATGGGTAATTGATTTATTCACGTCGTGGCTTTCGTGTTGCTGAAGTTCATGTTCAAAGGATTCATTTGATACCTTGATACTCCATTCTATTTCTTGTATTTTGTATGCCTTCAAGGATTCCCTGAGGGAGTGTGGTGGTGGCCTGCGATACAGATTGTACCATGGCCTGAAAGCACTGAATCTGTGGGTAGGTAAGTTGAATGCCATGAGAGGTATCGTTAAGCTTCTGACTTCGTCATTCTTATTGATTTCACGGGCAACTTAAAGACAATTAGTGACAGCGCTATCATCGTAATTGTACTTCCTCGATCAAACCTATATTCAAGTGTCCATGGTAACAATGTCATTAAGGCCTGTTATGGTGATTAATTTGACTGCTGGCGAGCATAAAGATGAGACTCTGTTCTCCCAAGTCTCCCATTATCGATCATGGACGTAGGTGGTCTAACTTTAGTCGAGTTCTCATTGACACCATGCTAGTTTTCTAGCAAATACACACTCACTCGCCACACTAAAGCAGTCAATGTATTGGCTGTGAGCATGCATAGAGCATTGCTTCTAACCGGAGGTAACCAGGTGATTTCTCATTTGGATTGTGCTGATAGTGGGTATAGGCAATGATAATCGAATAGTTGTATGGAGTCTTGCATCGGGTGAAATGATTCAAGAAATCTTCGCACCGGCTTCAGGTTTTATTAGTGCCATCACTTGGATGGACGTTGACGACCGAGGAGAAACAACCTTCGCATTCGGGGCTTCGGATGGTAATATCCAAGTGTATGAACGGATCGATAATGTACATACAACTTTGGGTAGCTGTGTGTACCCTGCTAACAATCATCAATTGTCGACCATAAGGTACTATTTCAATTCCAGAGCATCACGCCCGGTCACACAGGTGCGGTGGAGTCGCTTGCCTGGGATCCTGTCCATTGTCGGCTGGCGAGCGCCGGTGATGGTCACCCGCATGTATGGAATTTCACTTCAGACAGTAAGTGGGCTGGCTACTTGTCAATTATATCATGACGTAGGGTTTGTTTACAATTTTTGCCAGGAACCCTCAAGACCATTACCTCACAGCTCGACAAGCAGCCGTACATTGCGCGCACGGTACACTTTTACGATAATGGGGCATCATTGCTAGTATCATTCCTGGAAAGCAGTGAAGTGTTAGTTTAGCATTTCATTCTTGATCTCGCCCTGACCCCCCTCTCTGTAGATTCTGCTATTCTGTTGAACCCTGGGATTTAAAGTGGCGCAAGAAAGTGCAAGGAAGAATGTAAGTGGAGTATCGTTCTGCGCACATGACTGTTGACCTGTAACCTGTAGTGGCAATACTGCACTCGAGGGCAATTTTCTGCTCATGAGCAATCTCAAAGACAGGGTGGACAAATACATGGTTCCTACCCTCCAGCACGTCCAGTCTTATAGTCACGTCATCATTCGCAATGTTCCTTTGCAGATTTCAGTTGCGCGACAGGCGGGGCTGATCTTCATTGGGGGTGATGATGGTTTCACTCGTATATTCAATTATAGTACAGGGGCATTTCGAGGGCAGTTAGAACACGGCAATCCGAGCGATCAGATTATTCCTGTGACCGTAAGTCATTCTAACTTCGCATATATTTAATATACTAACAATAAGAATTAGTCGCACGAGGGGTGTGCTGGTTGCACCGTTGTTACTGGCAGCTGCTTCAATGGGCACAGTAGTGTTAAGGTTTGGGAGGAGGACGAATTGGTTCGTGGCTTGAATATATTTTGTGGCGACATCTAATTAGCATCAGGCATGTGTGGAAGACAACTCAGCACCTTCCTTGCCTTCTGTAGTGTCTTCCCCTACCATGCAACTTTTGCGATTCGCGATTATCTGTGTGGTTGTAAATATTGCCATGCATGCTTTTCATTCAGGCGTTTTGTCAGAACTTTCCCTGATATTTCATGACATTGTAGTTAGTGCAATTAGGATGTCTTAAGAGTTATGTATTGTCATATAATCACAACTACGAGCAAGGTGACAAATTCAGTATGTGCATATTGTCCACAATATATATCTTTATCCTGCCGAACTTGCTCAGCCGGCAAATCGTCATGCACCAAAGTCCTTTGAAGTAAGTCAGTATTTATTATCAGTGGTGAATTATGTCGAAACTTACGCGGTTCATCGGTTTTAGCACTAATTCAGATGATCCCCAATTCATCGATATACCGTGGCACATTCGACTTCCGCACACCGGGACAATTTCCAGCTGGTCGCTGGAGGTGCAGCTCCATATCTGTGCGCCAAAGTCACCGTATGCTGAAAATGGGTCTTGGTAGCCCGCGATAACAGGTAAGTAACATCGCACTGCGATGTAATATACCCAATTGTGATCCTGTCCTATAGACATCATGTGTTCAATGATGCCAGGCACACAGTTTCCTGATGTGTTCTTGAAGAACACGCAACTATCCGAAGTTGAATAGTTGCGACTGCAATATTGCAACCCTGCCACATTGAGTCGTTTATACTCTGTGATGGGCTCGCTTCCGTGCATGTGAGTCCTCGTGTTCTCCCATGTGTAGCGGAGGACATCAGAAATAGGAGTTTTGATGATATTAGCATTATCATGTGAAACATACAGATCTGAGTCTGTCACTGTGCGCAGGATGCCAGTGTCTGTATGAAATCCTTTGCCTGCAAAAGGTGCGCAACATTGCTGCAGGATTTCAGCTGCTTTGATAATAACATTGGGTGCTCCAGGGTCTTGAATGATTGCCTTGACCTTTGCAGCAGCGCAGAATGTTTCTAACATTGTCTTCTCTAATTCCCCTGTATAACATTATTCATCAGTCTTCTATTTCGATTCAATATACTCACCAATTTTATAGTTCGTGTTGGTCTTCTGCAGGCCTCCGATTACTCTCTCAAAGGGAAACATCCACCAGCTGTGCATGGGACCGTATCTCAGGAGGAACCTGTGAAGGTGGAGACAGGCGTGGTGGTTAGGTCGGAAAGAATGGCCTGGAATGGCGTCTTGAATGCACTCTAGGTAGGCCTTCATATATTTCATGTATTGCTGAGTGTGGTGCATTGATGTTACATGTGACGTTCCCCAGTGTATTGCCATCGACAGCAGCATAGTGCTGTGAGCTAACTTTTGCTTCCGGTCTCCATGACCAGCTTTCATATACTCTGTCCCCCAGAGTTTTACCAGCGTCACTGGTAAGTCAAACTCAATGGCTGACCGCCATTGCTCTGCCTTGAGCTTACCGTGCTCTGCATCACCCAGGTTCTTTGGTGGTCTGCAGTGCCATGAAGGATGCTGTATGCCCCTCAGTTCTGCCTGAATACTGTTTATCTCCTTGTCTGTCAGGACTTCAGCAGATACACTGTTTTGGTCGTTTTTTGCTTCTGCTTCGGTCGCACACTCCTCGACCAATTCTTCTGTGATGAAAGCGTCGTCATCTATTTCCATCTGAGCTTCCTTATTCAGTAGGAAACTATGAGTGTGTTTGGTCTATTCATTGATTTGTCAATGGTGATTCCAAGAGTTTAGAAATGCACAACGCACCATAAGCACTTTGATTATCTTCTTCTTCGTGGTACGACCCTCTGTTCCCAACGTCACCCCTGCCTCTTGGATCAGAACTTCCAGGACAGGCATCCACAAGCGGGTCATTGTAGAGATGGTAGGGTTTGACTGAAAAATGATTCTGCCCCTGTCTATTTCCTTTACATCCACAGGTCATTTTTCTGGTTTCTTAATCGCCTGTTTATCTATGACGATCAAGTCTCTGAAATGGTGCTGCACCAGTCCGAGAAAGAGGTTGTGCATGCCATCGATGACCACGAACTGCACTGGATCCCAATACGGCAGTCGCAGAAGTTCCGACCACCTTACTCCATGTTTCTTGAAGACTATATCACGTTCTGACTTCATTTCCGCATTTCTCCATTCTTCTGCAGCTGCTCTGTGTTCCTCG
Source organism: Suillus discolor (assembly GCF_016758755.1). Taxonomy (NCBI): domain Eukaryota; kingdom Fungi; phylum Basidiomycota; class Agaricomycetes; order Boletales; family Suillaceae; genus Suillus; species Suillus discolor. The sequence continues at coordinate 53,410 of NW_024541363.1, forward strand.
CACGTACGTCGCTTCCATGTGTCATAGTCGAAGTTGGCGATCTGTGACTTTGTCTGCCAGCAAATTCCGCACATCTGATTCGCAGTAGGTCCCGCGCACCCTGCGAGTTTGCAAGCGGCTGGTAGATCATTGATCGCGACTGCGATGACAGACCTCGAGCGTCTTCCTTCGGTATGCTGAAGCGTTCTGGTGAACCATGTCCCATCTTTCCATGATGGTAGGAAAGTGTCGACCACTGGGCAAAGAAAATGATTTATGTCATCAAGAGCTGGTTCTCGCGGTCCTGGGATAACACCAACCAAGTATATATTTTCAGGTTTGTATCGCAGACTAGGTGGGAGGTTCAGTAGTGCCACTGCGATCGACCCCACTGATTTCTTCTTGCCAGAGGTCTTATTGCCGTGAGGATTGAACCAGTCTACTGAAGGACTCCATGCTAATCTTAGGTCCTGTCTCTTCAGCCCATCCATGAATGATTTGCCGTCAGGACCCAAGATCTCCTGGATGACTGTGCCATCCTTTATATCCCACATCTGATATTTCTCGTTTAGCATGGTCCTGTGGTCCATTGCCTTTTCTATTCCCGGCCTAATGAGCAAGCTGCCAAGGAAAGCGTTGAAATCTTGAACGACATATGGGCGCATGGGTACCCATGATTTTTGCCCTTGGTGCTTTGTACATTTTGCCAGCAACTGCCCACATGGCTTGCTACCCCAGTACTTCCGTTGGGTGCATCGCTCGGGGTATGGTGATTTCTTTCCTGTTGTCGTGGGCGGGTAAGTGCACGAGCATCTCGTGCAAGCAGCGAAAATCTGAGTAACTGGATCTAGATTGAATTTTTTCCGGACCGTTCGGATATCACAGGGGATGGTGGGACCAGTGGATTTTCCAAGCGTAGTCTCCAGCAGGAGGTTCAGAAGCCTGAGCACTGCATTACACCATGGTCTAGTAACATGTCCGAAAACATTCAAGATTATTGCGATAACCATTGTTAGGAGTATGGCAGGACTGGCATTGTGAAATCTTCGTTTGAAATCAAGTTCTGCATATAATTCAGTATGTATTCCTTGTTTAAATCGAATATCTCGCCTGTGTTGACGGTTGCTGATACACTATTCAGGTCGTCCTGCGTTCTATAACCAATCACATCCATGATACTCTTCACTGCGTCCTCCATCTCCTGTAATGATCCAAGAAACGCATGTTGAAATTCCTCGTTACAGGCATCACTGCTTACTTCCATATCTTTCACTTCCTCCAGCACGTTCTTCATCCAATTGTGATTTTCAGCAAGCAGTACTAGGATTTGTTGCCCATCAGCCGATTCAAGATGGTTTACGGCATCTGTGACGGTTTTAAGACGAGCATGCAGCTCAACATCGAGGAGGTAAAGTCGGTCGTAATCCTCCGATACTTGATCTTGATTTCCTGCTGAATGTTTCCTTGCAGCTATAACTGTATCATATAATGTCGACCTGCTGTCGACATTTATCGCCTCGGTATCGCGCCCGTCTTGTGTCCTATTTTCCAGTGTTAATAGGAAAATTCTTCTGGCGAGGTCCTCGTTCTCCTATTTCTCTGCTTATTAACAATAGGCATGTTAGATTGTGTGCAGCTTACCCCTGTCTCCCGCCTTTCCTTTGACATCCTTGGTCTTTTTGCATTGAGGGTGACAATATGCGGATACACTCGCATGGTACTCACCGTTGAGTCAGTTTTATAGTGAACATAGTAAACACGGTCACTATCTACACAACATCTCGTTCGTTCAATCCCCATCTCGACCTTGTCTCTTATCGTATCTCTTGCGTCTTGCCCTGGCTAAGATGAATCATCACCCACATCCTTGTATTCTCATCTGCCTTGTTCGTCTTGGTGGACCGATCAGTCACTCCTTCCGGCAGATTTTGTTATTCCATTCACTATTTAACGCGATGTCTTATATTTCTCCTATGTATGGTGAGGTGAGTATAATTGATGCAGTCGTGGGTTCCATGGAAATGACAACAGGAACTATGTGTTCACTCTAGACATTCACAGCATCAGTGAGAATTGAAACAGTTATGGTACTCGGTCGTTATAGGCTGCACATGCGAGCAGTGTTACGCTGACCGTCGGTCGGCGTGTGTGAACTAGGATAGGTCTTCTCAGCGACGGCTCGAGTGAGCCTACTGAAGCTGAGGGTGGTTCTCGGCTTGACGGAACGTCAAGGGTTCCTCCGGTGATCTCGGTAAGACAGCGCTTGTCGAGATACAGGGCTAGTGGATACGTGCTAAGTCATATGGGGGCGACTTAGAAGTGCGGTCTTATGCAAGGAAGCTGGTAAGGCTTAGTTGAACAAGTTCTGGGATGAACCTAGTAGATTAAAGTAAAGTCTAAGTACAATAATCTGTCTACTTATATGTGCTACATATAGGTATTCTAGCTCAGTCTGTAATCTATAGTATATCTAGGATCTATGATAACAAGACATGAGGTCAGATCAGATACATGAGGCTTAACCTCTGATCAAGCATGCAGCGCCAAGTGCGACTGCGCATAGGTACAGGAAGCGCCAAGAGCGCTCCGGATCTTCATGAAGCGACATGCGGTATGCATGCACTGATCTAGGGTGACCATGAGGCGTACAGCCTCCATGGATCAGGTACAAGGCCGTCTAGGCCAGGGGCGGGTCATAGCGCCAGGGGCGGCGTCACAGCGGTCCAGACCACTGTCTTTCTAGGCGTGGGCGGCGCACCGCCGCGCGGGGAGTCTAGCAGAGCGGGGGCAGGCGTAGGCAGAGCAGGGGCTCCTGTAGGTGTTACGGATGCCTGTAACAAGCAGGGCTTGATTGTCTGTGGGGCTCGAATCTTATGGTACGATATTCACGCCGAATACAAGATAATTTAATGTTCGTAGTAACTGACAACACCATTGTGGGGGGCCTGATTTGAGTTCAACTACTCTTTCTCTTCTCGAATAAGATTGATCCCAAGTACTCCATTGGTGAATCGGCTTCGGGCACGTTAGCAAGGTCTAGCCTTCATGTATTAATCCTTCAGGGATTAACTATTGTTTGACCTCCCAAAGCAGATTGACCACGATCACGAGTGCTCCCATTTCATTTGGTAGGAGCAAGTCGGCCTTTGAATTGGCTTCAGGCGTGTTAACTTGCAAAGTCTAGCCTTCCGCGTTGACGATGCTCCAGGGATCAACTATTGTTTGACTTCTCAAAGCGGGTCGATCCAAAGTGCTCTCATCTCCCTTGGTTTGCTATGTAGGAGCTTAGCATGGTGAGTCAGTCTATTACATTATTGTTTAACTGCTCAACTTAATATCCTTAGCAGTACCTTCACAACATATTGCATCCATTTGCTTGAGTGTGGGCAGGTCTAATTGTTCAAATCGTGAACTGCCTGGTAATAAATATGTCGTATAACTTGCGTTGTACACTATCATTCTCACACCTCCAGCCATGATGTACTCTGTCACACCCATGCGCGTCATTTTACATGCGAAGACCGAAACCAAATTATCGTTGGATTCATTGATCTCACAGCGGAAGGTCATAGATGACGCTCCTGATAGTTCTATGTCACTTTCTCAGAAGTATGCTATGTCTGACCTTACTGTGAGTGTAGCATCTCGCCAGTCTTTTGCATATGCCTCACGCTAGTTTGCAGGCTCATTCAATGACTGCAGACATGCTGCGTATATTCCCTCAAGAGCGTTCAAAACGCAAAACAGAAGGCAGCGCACCTGAAGGTTCTCTACCTCCAAGTTTCAAAAGGCGCACTCTTGCACGTTCATATGCTATGTCTGACCTTACCGTGAGTTTAGCATTTCATCAGTCTTTCGCACACGCCTCACGCTAGTTTGCAGGCTCGTTCAACGACTGCAGACATGCTGCGTATATTCCCTCAAGAGCGTTCAAAATGCAAAACGGAAGGCAGCGCACCTGAAGGTTCTCTCCCTCCCAGTTTCAAAAAGCATGCTTTATCACGTACATGTGCAAATGCTAACCTTACTGTGAATCCAACCTTTCATTAGTCTTTTGCATATGTCTTATGCTCGTTTTCAGACTTACTCAATGACTGCGGAGCGCACCACAGACCTCATACTTTCACACGTAAGTCAACCCCGAAACTCTGGATTTCCTTGATTCATATTGTCTTTCTCAGAGGACACACTCTCGTGCAGCAACCTTGAACGGACGAACCATTTCCCCCATACCACTTTTGTGTTGGTGGCCCTTTCCAAATGAACTCTTATTGATTATCTTCGGATATCTGCCTGCGATAGACCTCATGTCTATCACACAAGTGTCTGTCCTCTCGAAGGACCTTGCCGCACCCTTGTATTTTCAGGCCGTGGGCTTACATGTCGAGCAGACATGGTTGCGGGTCAACGCCCAAAGTTGCCTAGCCCTGCTGTTGTACACACGAACAACTTCTTTCTGTGTACCTCGCTTTCTGCATTGCGATCTCCATGGCACTGTTGATCGTGATCTGACAGCACTCCAGACTTTCTTGGAGTTTTTGAAGGGCATTCAGAGCAAGCCCATGTCGTCAGTTATGTGCTCCGATGCACCTCCAGAAGTAGATCTCGCATCTTTATTTCAGCTCATCAAGGATTTGGGCTGCTCCAGCTTCAGATATTCGAGCAGAGATTCAAAGCACTCATGTATGGTCGTACCTGCTCCCATACTTGGATTAGATACAGGTGCAAAGTGTAGTCTCCGGCGGTTTTCAGCAGACTCGCCCATGTTTTTTTCCCCACGCGTCGCCTCATTCACTCTCGCAACCTTGCGAGATTCTCCCCTAAGCGACCTCTCACTCACTAACACTGCCTTGAGTGGCATTCAGTGGGCCATGCTACTGCTGAACGTTCACCTCCCACTCCTTCAAATGTTGACCATTGACATCGAATGTCCCCCCGCTGTCCTTGCTGGTTTTTTGGCCTGCCATCAAAATGTTACACAAGTCTGGATTCATCCAGGACAGACTCTTTCCCCCCCGATATTGCAACAGAAGCATTCTTCACAGAAGTTGCGAAGCCAGATGTCGCATCAGAGCCAAAGTACCCTAGACCTGAGTGTCTTTGGTGGTCCGCTTTGGTACATTGCTTCCCTCTTGACCTCAGTGTATCCAGCCCCCTATATATGACGCCTCAGTCTATGGTTCAAGGAAAATTTTATCCCCAACTACTTGTCCGCCATCTTGGACATTACTCAACACTTCACCACTATCCAGGCACTGCAGTTGAGCTTTTTTGATGCTTCTCATGCTGCCAACTGCTTTGATGTCCTGTTCGAGGAACACCGCATTGTACATGCAAAGTACTTGAATATTGCTGTGTATGGTCCTGATCCAGACGATCTGATGGTTAGTTCCCTTTTATGTGCAGCTATCAGTGCTCACTCTCGCATAGGTTCACTGTCGTCCTTGGCTCAATGCATTCCACGGGCTGGAATGCGTTGAACTTCAGGCTAGACACCTGAGTGATACATCCGAGAAGCTTGGAGTGATATTTTCTTGTCCAGACAAGCCTTTTCAGCTGAAGATAAGCAACGGTGACATGTAAATCATTTATACTATACTATAGTAGTAGTGTGTGTATATATACACAAGTCTGATAGGGAAATACCAGACCCAGCTTTGACAAGGATATCCGCTCACTGTTGCAGTACTGATTGAGATAGGTAATTGATTACTTTTGATATTACTTCTGTAATACAAATCATGGGGTGCCTATTTAGGTGATTAGGCACGAGTCGTTTCTCCTTAACTTCGCAACACCTATTCTCCATTTTCTTTCCAATTGTGTCATTCCGGTACCCCCACATTGACCTTGCGCTCTATCCAAACCGTTTGGTTAGTTTCCTCTGCACCCACACATTTAATAGATGGTAAGGTTTGATGCTAGCGCGGGATCCAATGTTCCATCCTTACATAGTTGGACCATTTAAAGGTTTTCTGCTGGTACTACCAATGCCTAAGTACTGCGACTAGAACTATTTTTCAAATAGATACGTAGCATATCACCAACAGCCCAATCTCCTTGATAGTCTCCAAGTATTGGATACCGTTTCTTTGCCTGACTGAGTTAGATCACAAGCACTGTAGACAAGACCGCATACCTACCTCTGTATATACAACAGTCAAACTACACTGCGCTTGTCTCCTCCACGTCTTGTTGACTTTGAGATATTCGTTGGCAAGATGTGTGACGAAATTCTAGAAAGTCAATCAATCATAGGGGAAAAGTCTGTAGGGTTGCTGAGGTCACTTACACGAATTTCTTCGTACTCCAAAGGAGACCAACCGAGTTTCTCTTGTAAGTTGTATCCTCCACGATTGATATGGGAGACTTCTCCATGCGGCTTTGGAATCTTCGTAATGGGTGATTGTTCAGCAAACTGAACAGCAGGGGGCATAGGTTGGGCAATGTCAGTGTCAGCGCCAGGTATCGACGTGTCTGTGTCCCGAGAAAAAACGGTATGCTGTGTCAAGGGGGGGGAGTGCACGCGCATTCGGGAGGAAACTCGCAGTGAATGGTAAGTGGCTTGAAGTGGCGGCAATATCGCCAGCAGGAAGGCATTCTGGACACTTTGGGCATGATACTGAGTGGGAAATTTGTTAGGATATGCCATCATTATCGTATATTTAACCGTGCGTATCCAGTACAACAACACGCACGACAAGGTTGCACATTAATTTGTGTTGACATCCCAAATTATATCTGGCAACATAAAACAAGGTTCTGAAAATGATACTCCGACAGGTGATACCTTCAGCGGGTAGTACATAGTAGTAGCACATCCATTATACAAGTGATAAAGGCAGATATGAAGAACTACAACAATAATCTGCAAGTATTATGCTCTCTTTACCGGGATGACCTTCCGGGTCGAACGACGAGGGTGGGTTGTGCTCGAAAGATCAGCTTCTTGGGTTGGAGGAAGGGGCTCATCAACGGCTTCATGAGAGATCCACTTCTTTATGAGCTCCAGGATCTCCAAGTGAGTAATGGTGGTCTGCTCTTCTGCTGTGTAAAAAAATTTGAGGTGCCACTCCTGAACGAGATCCCTGATGCCGCCGAAGTATTGTGTTGTTCTGTTCATCAACTGTTTGTCATGGCGTGTGATGAGTACCAAACCTGACTTATATGGACCAGCCCTGTGGCCCATATCCTCAAGGGTCTCAGCCCATCGTTCCACCTTTGAGTTCGATATGTAGCCCTGCGGTCCATCATACGTGGAAATGAATTCGACAAAAATGTAAAAGAGTGACTTGATATCATCGCTGGGGCAATGTTCGATCGTCACAGTTCCTTGGGTCTTCTCCTTTTCTGCACATGCAGTAAGTAGGCGGATAGACATGTAAGGCAGGGTACCCTTCGGACAATCACATTAGTGACTGCTATCACATTGATCCCCAATTTAAACTTACAGTACCCCGTGAACGAACACTAGTATTGCCTGGCAATATGATTTGGGCGTGGTCGAAATCAATGAAGTAACCGCTTCCTTTGTGAATAATGAAGTTGTTGGGGCTGAGGTCTCTGTGTAGGACATGTACGGTGAGCATTGTCTCGTGTGCTGAAGAGAAAGTGTCAGCATAAATTTTCAAATTCAAACACTAAAGGAAACTCGCCGATTACAAAGTCATGAAAAGCTAGCAGTAGCTCTCTTTTTGAGGTGAATTTCCTTAGTGGCTCTCCGCAGGGATACAAAAGCATCCGCCAGTGAAACTTACAACGGAAAGCAATACTTCTAGATGCCCCATGATGATCACGAATGCATAATGTAGAGTCAGGCTCATTCTGGTATTCGACGTCCCAAGCTTCTATGAGAGTGACTACATTTGGAATGCCCTGGACGTGATTAAGAACGTCTTCCTCGTGATTTTTCTTATCTTCGTCAACCCAACAGTCCTTTAATGCATACTCGTCCCCCTTGCCATTTTGAATGCGATAGCAGATAGTGCCACGAGAGAACAGACCCTGGCTTCTCCACAGAATAGCCATGATCAATAATATGTCCTTCCGCTTGTCCTCTACCCAACCTATCGCTCTGTTCGCTAGGTCACTGTGTTGACCCTTGCAAATATCGTCACACAAGTGAATGGTAGGATCCATGCCATGGGCTTGGCAGTTCACGAGCGACAAGGTGTTTAACGTATTGACGAGACGCACCGGTTGATCGATGATTGATATGGGACGGGTGATGATGAGACCTGAGCGGTCTATATAATGGGCGCGAAGTTGCCACACTGCGATACTGAAAAGGACAATGAAGCGACGCCAAGGTTGTTCTCGTATCATGAGGTACCCTTTGGTGACCGCCCCCTTGAACAATGCTAGGTCGCGTGTAGTGCCAAGATCACTGACGGTGAGCTCAATGCATGTGAGGACGTGTGCCCAACTTTTCGCTTGAACCTTGTGATTAATAAGGACTATGTCAGGCTTCTGGGCATTGGTCTCGTCCGGAATCGCAGAAGTGGAAAACTCTGCTGACCACCATCGATGCGGACGTCTGTTGCCAGCCTCGGGCAAGAAAGGAAAGTCACTAGAGCACTGAGGGATTGTGCTGAACGTGGCCTTGTATAATGAGTGCATGGATATATAGACGGTATTGAAAAGACCCGCCCATTGTTGCTCTGTCGAGCGTTTACGGGGCGGGGCTTTCTTCGCCTCCTTGTTAGGGCGATATGCTCGAGCGCTCCAGGTTTCTTCGCCGTTGTCAGGCATGATCGACATTGTTGAAGACTCCGTAAGTTCATCCACGTCATTGCGAGCCACCTTCTTCTTCCTTTTTGTCTGCTTCTTTTCATCATTCTCAAGAACCCACTTATTACTAGGGCGACTAGTAAATATAGGCTGTCCGTTCGAGTATGCTATTTTTTGAATGTGTGACATGCTGAGACTTGATATCGGGATAAGGACATCCATAATGGAAGGAACAGAGTGGTCTTCTTCCCATAGTACGTTGCCAGTGAGATCTCTGTCTAGCAGGATGTCCATTCGTGGCTGGGGACGACGGATAGGAAATGCACTCGATGTGCTGACCGTGCCAATGACAGATGTTGACGTGCTCATCATGTGAGTATCTAGGAATATATATCAGTAAGTTCCCTGATGGTGAAAGCACATCATGATACTGAAAAAGAGGCTTGGATTCTGGAAGGAATATGTACAGCTAGTGGTCAAATGAGTGCAAAGTGTAACAGCAATAGTGACATCACTTACATCGGTTGAGGGACAACTGACACCTGCGCCCGTAAGTAGTGAACCAGACTGAAAATAAAGCTCTGACGAAAAGTGTACCATATCCGGTCATATCTTGACTTTGGAAATTGTATCCAGCAAGCTGACACGAGTGTCTAACTCAAAAACAAGTCCATATGAAACATAGACGTAATGTCCATACGTTCATGATCACGATTCACAATATAACAGGGGTACCAAAGTGCAACGTGATGAAAGAAAGGGAAAAAACAGAACGGAAGAAGGTTTAGCTCCCTAAGTAGTGAATGAAACTTAATTGAAACCCCGACGGAAATGACCGACAGTGGCTTCAGCCACTCAGCACGGTTATCTAATATGTATAAGCACACACTCGGCTCGGTGCTGGCATAATAATGCGACATTGAGAAAAGTAGACTCAGAATTAGCTGTGTTCATCCAGTAAGGATCAGAATTTCAAAATGCTCTGTCGTTACATTATAGACGTAACAAAGAAATACACAAGAGCTACTATCCTGTCTGACTATCCAGATGGGCGTGGCACCATGGCCACCTTCCCTCTGCTACAATGAAATTGGTGACTCACTATCTACCTATCCAAACATCATGGACCACCTTGATGCATCTGAAGAAGGCCAACGTGGAACCGTCTCATATTATGGTCAGTCCATTGGCGGCCCGGCGGGCCTGGCCAAGCTCCTCTTGGAGGCTGGTCTTCTTCATCTCGAAGGAGCGGCTTCTGTTTTCCTGTCAGCATCTTATTCTACACTGTCGCCCATTAGGATGCCGCCACAGCCACAGCCTGGAGAAGGCGGCACAGAAGCTTGGAAACGTGATAGGGAAGCTGCAGGTCGATACTTCAAGCGTGCTCGCACTCTGCAGCCCAATCTTGACATTCCTGTCTTTCCTGATGAAGGCATTGGCCGGCATAACCTTGGAAGTACCCATGAACTTGAGATGCCATCTATAGAAATTCATCCTTCTGCCTCGGAGTATCTATTCTGGAGAGGATTCGCTTTACTCAGAACAAGAGATCATCCCGCGTCGAAGAAGACAGAAGAAAGAAGAGCTGATCTTCATGGACGAGGTCAAGGGCAAGGATGACATCGATAGCGTGTGGTACCTGTATGTTCCCAGCCTGGTGGGTGCGGGCACAGCATTGCTGGTCATGGGCGTTATAGGCACACTTAGCCTTTCGTCATGGAGAAGAAACTAAGGATCTTGACGTGTCTCTTCTTTCGACTCACCGTTCTCAGTGCTCAGAACTTTATCTGTTTTGATGTGTGTGTAGACTTTAGCCATCGTTCTAGTTTTCCTATTGCTCAAGTTAGCATGATACATGATACAGAACTGGGTGGTGCTTGACATTATCTGGTGTGAAACCATATTTTAATCATGACCCTCTCTCAATACAATTCTGGAGTCAGGAGGGGTGACTGTCCTTAGAGAATCACTCTCAGAGACCGTGATGCAGACGACATCATTTCTGTTGAATATCATCAGCACATGCGGAAAAATTGGAAAACAAATAGTCTTCGTACCTGATTGTCCCCCTCAACAGCACATGAGTATGCATGACACGAGCGACCGCGCAGGTGCCATCGATATCAGAATAACCCTTCTCGACAAGCCAGTTGCAAGCTTCTGCGTTGATATTGAATGCAATCCTTCTATCCCTTAACCATGAGGCAACGTCTTTCAGCCTCAGTGCCACAACATCTAGAATTGCTTGGCGAGACAACTTGTTAAAAACAAGTATTTGGTTAGGGCGATTGAAAAGTTCAGGGGGAGCCATCGTATGTTTCATGACAAGATTCTTGGCCTCCTCCGTGACGAGACCACGACAGGATGAACTGTGACCTAATATATTGCTTCCGAGATTGCTTGTGAGACCGAATGGATTGAGTGTGCCATACTTCATTGACAATGAAATACATAGCTTTTCTGCCCTGACTGTCAGTGATGTTACCTTTGTCGAGTATTTGTAGAAGGATGACCGCTGTGGGTTAAGCATTAGGTACTAGGACTGGAATAACTTACCATACGTTTTGCGTCGAGCAGCTTCCGTCAACTAACCTACACACAAGGGATGAGGCTAGATGGCATATGAGAGAACAACCAGCCGCCTTCTTCAAACCTGACAGAACCTGGAGCGACTCCAATGAGTCAGGCTCGAGATTGTGTCAGTCATGGTACTGTGAATTTACATGAGCAAGTGATGTAGAACAGCGAAAGGAAAATTTTGGACCACCAACCTCGGACATGTTGATATTAACACTAGCCAATTTGCATGAGTTCAGTATAATGTCGAATGAATATTCTGGACAGGACTTACAGTTCTCCCTGCTCGTCGTTGAAAAGAAACCCAGCTAGTGCCTTTACTAACTCTGTCTAAGGATCTAAGGGTTCATAAAATCAGAATGATGTGGCAGGCGAGGCCAAACACGCAATTTACCTTGCCAACACCAGTAGGACCAAAGAATAGAAACAAAGCCACAGGTCTGTTCGGCGCCTGCAAACTAGCACGTGAGATGCGGACAACATCGCTAATCGCAGCAACACGATTTTAGCCAATAACTCGTATTTAATAAAATACCTGGTTGCGTTCGCCAGTTTGTGGGTGATGTTACCGCCAATTGGGTCATCAAAGTAGTCAATTCATACAGTGCTAGTTACTATGTAAAGCAAGTTATTTAGTAGGCGAGATAATACACGTATCAGCGCAAGCAAATGTCTTCCCATCCACTGTTGTTACATGTGCGGCCGTTCTCTGTGCAGGCATCATTAGGCAATGTCATGGGTTTTGCAAACCCACGTGGGTCGTGGGTATGGGTACCTGTGGGTTGGGTAGGGGTCTCAGCTTGCTGACCCACCAGATACCCATACCCATAGGCATGGGTTGGTGGGTATCTTGGCATCAGTTGAAGCTTATTGTGGTGGGTATCTTGGCATCAGTCGAAGCTTATTGAACTGTACAGTTATCACTATATATGGTAGTACATCATTTAAAACTTTAAACTAAATTTTACACCCAGAATCCTTCTATTCTAAGCAGTGCTTCTACACAACACAATCTCCGCATCAATGGCCGACAAGCGACAGCGCAAGCCTACCGAGAAGGCGCGTGAGTTCTTCTCAAATGTCAAAAAGATCATCAAGCGAAAAGCAAGTCATGAGCTCACCTCTGGAAAGTCTGGGAAACGTCCCACAACTGTGGTGTCAGATACCGAAGACTCGGACTCTCCTTCAATAGTTCCTATGGTTAGCCAGGGTAAAAATGTCCATGAAGATAGAACACCTACTTCGACACCTACTGCGGCCAAAGCTACAATGAGCCGTCGAGCATTTGTACGGACCGAGGAAGAAGAAGCTCTTCACAGTGACGAAGATGTTGTGGAGGTCATTCTGGAAGACGAGGATGAAAGCTCGGATAGTGAACTCGGTAAGACTCGATTCATAACAGACACTGTTGTATATTAACTCAAATGAGTAGAGCGCTTGAAAAAAGAATGGAACTCACCTATTTATGCGTTCTACCACCCAGTCCCAGACATTGGTTATCACGAAGGCCGCCGCTACCATGAATTCAAGTGTGCAGCTACGAGCTGCAAGAAAGGGGTGCGCCGTTACCTCGATAAGAAGGATGCAAAGTCCACGAGTAACATGCGAAAGCATGCAAAGTTGTGCTGGGGAGAAGAGTCCATTAACATGGCTGATGAAGCCAAGAATGCTAATGAGGCACGTACCATAATCTCCGGGGCGAAAAACGGGTCTATCGTGGCATCATTTGAATGCAAGGGGAAAGGCAAGGTCATATATTCACACCAGTAACACACAAGAACAGAAACGAAGTACGTACCTTCGCTGTAATGGTATCAACATCAAGGTTAATGATGGCAACAGAGCCGAGATTGTCTGATGGGTATCTGAGAGCCTGCGGCCATTCACCATTGTAAAGGATCGCGGCTTTCAGTCACTAATGAAAACAGGTCGACCGGAATATTACATACCTTCTCCATCGACCGTCTCACATGACGTCCAGTTGGTGTTTGCTCGCACGCGACAGCGGATTGCTAAGATGTTGCAAGTTTAGTAGCATACCTATATATAAAAATAAATCTAACTATTGCTTACCAGGAATACGATGGCCAATTGAACTTCGCCACCAATGCGTGGACGTCTCCAAACCACAAGGCATTCATAGCCGTGTCCGTGCATCTAGAGCATGAAGGAAAACCATTAGCGATGATACTAGATATAGTGGAGGTGGCCGAGGCAAGTAAATACCATACGTACCCTGAAAAATCACTAATGGTCCAGGATTCAGTCTCACTCCGGCGAGAATCTTGCAGCAGCGTTTGAAAAAATCCTGAAAGAGTTTGGTATAGCGGATAAGGTGAGTGGGGACACATAGCTTCTAGTACAGTACTTACCAAGTGGGAAGATGTTGAGTTTGATGGGCGACAATGCAAGCTCTAATGACATGCTGACAACAGAACTTGCCAAGTGCATGGATTCGTTCGGTGGCGCACTGAGCCGAACACGTTGTTTTCTACATATTGTCAATCTCATTGCGAAGTCCATCATCAAACTGTTTGACGTACCTAAAAAAGAGCAGGCTCGATTGGATGACGAGGCACCTGAAGCAATGGACGTCCTGGAAGATGACATGGATGAGGAAGAACGACTCTTGCAAGAGTTGGCGAAAGGTACCGATAACGATGATGGATACACCATTGCCGAACGAGGTGAGGGCAATCCAGAGGACACTGACATAGACAACATTGAAGGGTGGGTTGATGAGAGCACAAACCTGACGGCTCATGAGCGAGAGGAACTCCACAAGAACCTGCGACCTGTTAAGCTTGTGCTTGTGAAGGTAAGGAATCAAGATTACATAATGGAACGACATACTGATGTGTTGAACACGTGCCTTGCAGCTTCGCAAACTTGCATTCAGGATTGTGCATTCATCCACACTATTACTGCCTGCTTGGAAGGCGCTACTTGAAGAGCTGGAACTGAAGGCTCGTGTCATGCCTCGGGACGTATCGACGCGGTGGAACTCCACGTTCGACATGTTGGACTTCGCAATCAAGTATCAGCAAGCTCTGGATGTTTTCACTGGGGACCGCAAATTCGGCCTGCGCAAGTTCAAGCTCAGCGAGAAAGAGTGGAAGATAGCTACACAATTGCGTGACACATTAGCGGTGAGTCAAGCAGTCCCTATTTATTAATTCCTCAAGCTCACACCAATAAAGATCTTGAAGGATGCCACCACCTACTTTTCCCGTGCCACGCCAAACCTTGCTACTGTAATCCCAGCCATGGATCACATCAACGAATCACTCACTACCCATTCCTTCGACCAGAACTTGAATAGCGCCATTCGTGCCGCACTCGCTATGGGCAAGAAGACCTTGGACAGGTACTATTCCCTTACCGACTCTTCTCAAACATACCGCATAGCAATGGGTAAGTTTTCATTCACTCTGTAATGTTCACTATACTAATCTATTTAAAGTGCTTCATCCGCATCACAAACTGAGCTACTTCAAGACTGCTGGATGGGAGGCAGAGTGGATCCAGATGGCCTCTGACCTTGTGCGCCACGAGTTTGACTTCACATATGCTGACATGCCAACCGGTTCGGCGGATGGAGAGTCGGCGGATGGTGAGCATGAATCACAGGTTCCAAAGGTATGTTTGATTTGGTTCAATCAGGATCGTTACTAACACATTGATCCGATACTCACAGACATCAAGAAAAGAGAACATTTTCGACCATATTCCGGCTCTTGCGGCTCCCAGGAACTCGGCCTCTTCAGACGAACTTACCGCATACCTCAGCACAAAGTGTGAGCATGTCCCCAATGTCATTTCATGGTGGCACAAGCACCGTACAACTTATCTGCGTCTCTCGCGCATGGCACTCGATTATCTAACAATTCCTGGTATGTTTTCTCCTCGTTTTTTGTCATACTGCTACTCACATTGACACCAGCTACATCCGTTGATGTCGAACATATTTTTAGCCATGGACGACTGCTGCTCTCGCATGTTCGCAGACAACTCGGGCCTTGCTGTGTGTTGGGATCTGGAGCCAGTTGGGTTTGGTGCACGACGACGACGTCAAAGCAGTTGCAGTGTTGAACGATGTCGACGGTGAGGAGGATCAATTGGTTGATGGCTGGGATGTTATCAATATTTAGTTGTTATTGTGTTGCTACTACTGACATCCCTTGTACCTATGATAGATCTATCTACATGAATGCGTGGGTCGTGGGTTACCTGCCGCGGGTTATATACCCATGATACCCTTTGCATACCCTCGTCGAAACCTGTACCCGAGCATACCCTTGGGCCGTGGGTGCGGGTAAGTGGCAGATACGGGTGCGGGTATGCTCGTGGATACCCGCGGGTTACCCGTGCCATTGCCTAAGCATCGTAGTATGAACGCTGCCCATGAATTCGCCTCGGATCAAAGTGAATTTCCTGTTTTTTCCTGTCGGAGGTTCCGGGGTGAGAAATTCTAGAGGAATTGTATCCACCTTCATCCCAGTGTTCTTCGTTCTGGAAGAATATCTGATGGCAATTTTGCCATGTTTGACCAGCGAATTAGAGAGGACGAATGGGTCCAGGGCGACCGTATTCACGAGCCGATCCATGAAGTTGTTAAACCATGTGGCAGGCGATGTCTTTACTACGTGTAACTTCATGTGCCAATTGCAGCACAAGCCAGCAATATGAGTATCGTGGAACATGCTGGTCAGGCTATCTGCTGTAATAAATGTGAGCGAGCGCAGACAGTGCATAAGCCAATGAGGCTATACCAAGAGAGGACGATGAACTCGCATTAGCAGGATGCAATTGTAAGTCTTCCTTGTCAGCCTCATTGATTGTCCAAGGGTCCTGAGAGGCTGTGGGAGGTCAGATGACAGCTCCAGTCAGGTATTAAAAGAGAGCCTCACCAGAACTAAGATCTTGTTGGCGATTCAGTTCTAGCAACACTGACTCTGCGGGGGCATCCCATGATTGTAGTGTAGCATCAGTAGGCAGATCAGAACGTGATGCCTCGGGAGGAGGTGAGTGACGAGGAGTGCGAGGGGGGGTCACATGCGGGGACTGGATAAACAAAGACCGAACTAATTTGTTAAAATCCATTTGGAGCTTATAAGGCAAGCGAACACCAGTGAGGAGAACTCCAGACCGGCTACATGTGTGTGAGTATCGAACAGATAAAGCGAAAGTGTGCTCTCACCGGAATTCTTGTTTTGAACCCTGAACAATGGCAACCTGGCATTTGTCCTGGGAGAGCGAATGCAACGTGCCTCGATAGGATTTCATTGGACCAGATATTATTATGACATCTTTGCCAATACAGTCCTGCATCAGATCACGATCCCCTTTCCTGCCAATTCTTGCAACATATGTTATGCGGGTGGTGAACTATGATTATATCTGTTAAATGTAAATGAATGAGATTGACTAAAACAAACAAACCTCGGTGTGGGGCATGTCTTCAAACGTCAAAGTTGAATTATCCAGATTGACGTGCAAGACCTTGCCTGACGCACAGAGCCGCTTGCCTCTAACCACTTGAATGATATCACCAGCTACAAGGTCATATCCGCGCTCGGGAGTGTGTCGAAGTGCAGCTGGATTAGGATTGAATGCCGTCATACGTATGGGCACCGTGATGCGTAATTGTTGTGATTCCGAGAAGAACACGAGCATTTGGGTCCTGAGGTCAACCTCGGAGACCTCCCCAAATTCACAAGCATAGAAACCCTCGGTTACAACGACATGATCCCCTTTCATTGGAGTTTCAATGACGGTTGTTACATTAGCAGGATCCTTTTTAGTGAAATCCCCGATGAACGTCGCCAAAGAGTCGATTGCAACAGTGAACTTGAAGAAATGTCAACAATGATATAAAAGTCGCGGAGTCACTTACCTGGCACTGAGAAGACTGGTCGTGTACAACAACAGTGTCCTCATCGATTTGAACGACAATGCCATTTTTCCCCTTGAAAGCCGACGCCACTATGCTATGATCAAGCACACAAACATTGTCCCCCACCCGAAATTTCCTCTCCAAATCAACGAGGGAAAACATAAGTGGTCTGGGAGAGACTTTCTCCACGTGCAATGAATCCTCCATGTATGCTGATGCCAAATGGGTACCCATGTCAATGCAATCAATCTTGGCGGTGCATCCAACCATTTCCCCTGCTCTAACCCTTACGAGGTCGCCTTCCACCAAGTGTTGTGAGGCATATGCATGCAATGTAGACTGTACGAATGTGGGATTGCATTTCGATTCATTGTGGAATAAAATGTTATCTGGGGCGGGAATGGGGATTTCAACAACTGCAGTTCTACGCAATTTAAGCGCCAGAAAACCATGTATGTATGTCTTGCCTCGATTTTCACAGGTCAACAGGCCATTAGGAGTATCGTACAGGCGCGGCATGTGAGAGTCCACCCTGACACCCTGCCTTGTGAGTGCCCTGGATGCAACTAAGATTGTGATGATGTCGGATTCCGGATCATAAGAGTGTCCGTATCCCACATCATGCCAATACTGGCCACGTATGGGATGATACCAGCCAGGAATTGCCACGCTAGGTTTGCTCAAGGTCTGGTCCTTCGGAGGGATAAAAAGAACATTGAAGTAGCAGTGGATGTGAGAGGAGGGCCAAGCTTCCCTGATAACGTAAGTATTTTCGGCCTTGACACAGAAATGACCTGGGAGGGTTGAGTGTGTATAGACTTCAAAACCCTTCTTTTTCAGCTGCGTTGCTAAATAAGATGTTTTGGACGCTAAGACTAGATATTAGATACACCATATTCATAGGGGAAATGTACCTACAGGGCACTGTGACAAGCCACGTTGGGAGGTCAGGTGTTGCCATTTTCTCAACATCTTGAGTACTTGTGGGCTTCTCGAGCACTCTTTCTCCTTGTTGAGGCTGGGCGAAGGTTGTTGATTGTGCTGCGTGTGACATCACATGTTCTACGTCCGATGTCCACTTGGCAAATACCTGACGTTTTGCCTCACTTGTGTCAGCGTCCACGACGGCGTCCAGTACGGACTCCCAAAAACTCATCAACGTTGAGTCATCAGAAAATTCTGTCTCCATGAGGAAATAGGCATGACTAGAACTGATTTTGTTGGACATATATTTGTTGATGATGTCCCGTGTGTACTCGCCGGACGAAGGAACACGTCGCAGCGAAGGTTGGACTGGCAACAACGTAGAACTTGATGCATACTTATCTTGAATTCGTTGGACCCTGTCCTGCCAAGTAAGTCCACGCTGAAGGTTTGACCCACTTGAGAGCTGCGCCAGTTTCGCTGGTGCAATGTGCTGTTCCTTGAGAGCGAGAAGATTGATCAAGGACAGCCGATTGTCCCCATCGCCCGAGAATAAGACCCTCTTCGCCTCCGTCCAGTCCTCTGCATGATATTGCTCATCGAGGTATGAAACAAGTTGCCTCTCCATTTCATCGTACTGCATGTCAGTTTTGAGAAATGCCTGCAGGATATCCCATGCTGCCTCGTTTTGCAGGGGGTCTGATGATGATGATTGATCATTATCAGAAGCCTGATCATCGGGGACTACAAAGGCATTGTCGTCTGTACAGCAAGATGAGACAGTTGCAGAAATCGACAATATCCAAGAACTCTACCTTCTTCGTCCTCTACCTCGTCTATCATCTCCTCCCAGTCCACCTGCGCCTGGAGATCGAGGAAGCTCTTAGTCTGGGCTGTAACCATTGCCTTTAAATAAAATTGCGTTAGCTTAAACAAACATAATGTTTCGATACTCACATTAGTTTGCTTGACGTGTTTGATAGACCCTTCTGGAGCAATTTCATAAGATGCTGGCCATTTAGACATCGATCCGAGTCTAATAGGTTGTTCGAACTATCTAGGTATGATGGAAAGTTCTAATGCGTGAAGCGCCTATTTATCGTGAATGCCAATTGAACTCCTACACTAATAATGTAAAATCCGTACTGTATGATGAAGTCCAAGAGGAGTCCCGAGGCACTAGACGTCTATTTGTAGTGAATCCCAAATTGAGATTGAGAAGTTCCCACAGTCGAACAATGAACATTATGGACAATTGATGTTGGCAGTGAAACGAACACACACCAACTTCAATAATTATCCACAACGATCTGTAGACTCGGTATTCTTGTCATTATGTGCTTGTTCCTTGTCGGGACTTGCGAACAAGATTTACGTAGTAATAATCTAGAATACATTGTAGCAAGTCTAACACAATAGAAAAAGTGCCATACAGGTTCGGATGGTAGAACGCGAATGTCTGCGATGCAAATTTACCGACGAATATCATTCGCAGAATAATAGGCACCCTATCAGGAGGTAAGTAACATTTTAAATTTTCAAATGCAAATACGAACCAAGAGCGGGACATCAAAGTCTTTGCACACATCAAGCATTGCCCGCGCACTGCTTGAATGGGCTTTGAACCAATTGTCATCATACCAATTGCGGGGAGACGTGCGATTGCAATAGAGTTTTTTGAGGTGCGTTTGGCCTCCATGAGACGAAGAAGTGATGAGTTACCAACCGGGACTGACATGTTCTCCTCATACACTGTGGGAACGTAGGACTCAATAGCGTGAAGGAGATCAGTGATGGCCGGACTGATCCATGGGAGAGCCACATGCCTCACGATCTTTGGTGTCACACCAAGAGGGGTGTCAGTTTCATCCCCGCTCATTCCATCAACATCAAGCCAATCAATTATGCGCCTGATCGTGTCCCAAGATTGAGGGTTACGGTGGCGATTTTGGTCAACGACTTTCCTATGTCTTTCGAGCGTCTACAAAGACATTAGAGACAAAATGGTGGAAAGAATGATATCCACTTACCCCATGTTTACAGGTATTACACCTATCTAAGTGTTGCCTTCGACTGTTACGATAAGACAAGTCACGGGTAGCGACCTCCCTCTGTTGACTGTCTTCGAATCCTTCAATCTTCATGTGCTCTCGACAAGCTTGTTGAGTGCGACGGAGCTTGTTGATGCAAAGCACGCACAAGTTATCGAGGTTCATTGTGTCGTTGTCGAAAATTACCAATGGGAAACTGCCTGTCTTGACTTTTTCTTGAAAGTCTACTACTAGTAAATCGACCGCCTCAGCGTTCCACACAGAGGACCTCAAAGAGTCCTGCCAATCGATAGCAATTTTGTCCAAAGTTGGCGGGTTATCATTATCACGATTATATGCTTCGACCACATGCGACGGAGGTGATTGCGGCAGGGGACCATTCTTGGACTTCAACTTCAGAAAGTGTTTATCCCGAAGATATTTACGAAACAAGTCCTATAATTGATATTGATTAGTCCCTTTTCACAAAGATGTAATCCAGACGTACATGTAAATGGTTTTTAGTACCACACTTTCCTGGATGCTTCCTGTGAGGGGAAGGGGTGAGATCGTCCTCATGTTCAGGCTCGGTATCGTAATCTTCAACAGACCCGCGTTTCAAGACGCGAGGGTGGTGAGAGCACGGAGAGGAGAGACCTCTAATCTCGCCCGCTATCCGTTCAACCATCGCCGGAATCATACCGTCAATGGCTTTGCTAAGAGCAGGACCGACTATTTTGTCGGATAATTCAGCGAATTGCTTATTTAACAGCTGGCCCGAATAAGTTTCTGCAGTGTTTGGTAATGGCAACGGTCTCGTTCGCGTGGAGCTGGTGGAAGGAGGATGTTGAATTGGTTGTAAAACAGGGGTGATGAGTGGAGGAACAACTGTTGCTATGTCCTGTTCCATCACATCATCATCATCATTGACCTGGGATGAATGCTCGTCGCCCATGGGAACATCGCCATGTTGGGTATCTGAGGTGGTCAGATAGACAGGTATAGTAGACACTGGAGAGACTGTAATTGGCGTTGTTGGAGTAACAGTAGCCAGGTCAGTATGTGTTGTAGGGATGGACGGAGACATGGGTATCGGAATAGATGGAGAACCAGACGGCGTGGATGACGATGTGGTAAGAGGCGAGAACAGATACTCGGTCATGTTAAACTGAGAGTCGGCAAATGTAGATGAAGATTCAGGGGAGGCGATATTCAACAGAGACAATTGAGGAGTCTGGGACACACGACGCATGGAGTGGCTAGAATGTTGCCCTTCGTGCGAAGGGGAGGGTGTGAACGAGGTGTATGGCCTGTATGGCCTGTATGTTAATGAAGTGTTATCGGATCGTCTGTACTCTAGATTAGCCCAGTGTTCTGGCACACTGGGGGCAGGCAAACCGGGGTTCCCGCAAGTGAGGAAACTAGAAAAATTGCAACCTCATAAGTGACGGTGAAAATGTCCAACTTTGCCACATACTTGTGGGCAGTTCGCCCAATTCTGATGATAGCTGTAGCAATATTTTGAGGATTGGGGTGGATCTCGGGTTCATCATCCAGCATTAAATGATGAGCCATAATCACAGATAGGAAATCGGTCTCAAAGGATGTAATATCCTGTATTTAAGGCTCACATTGCTGGGAGCTTTCGACCATTGAAGCGAAGCTAAGGAGAATGAGCTTGCAAAAGCTACCGTTACAACAATTGAAAACTTAGCATTTGGACAATAAGATTCCATCACTCAAGACCATCAACCTATTGCCTGGGCGGTGTATCAGTTAGCGCAGAAAATCAAATTAAATGACTTGTACTTACACATTTCATATTACACCATTGAGTAGCACCGTAAGTCCGATGCGTTATGACAGCTTGTTGTGCTTCAAGGGTGTTGCACCGTAGGCCTGAACTTGAGGGGCATTGTCATAAGTCATGACACCTTTTTTGTTCTTCAAGCTTCGGGTCAGAATGACTATAATTCTGCCATTAGGACGCTCCTACATAATACAATGATTTAATTGATATTAAAACTGTAGTCGCTGCTACGACGCTATTACAAAATATAATAATAACATTCAAACTTAGTTGTCGCTATCGCTATAGCTATAACTAACACATGACAGAACAAAAGGAAGTAAGGAATGAGATTTCGAATGCTTAAGTAGTGAATGGCAGATTTAGACTCCACTGGAAATACCCGAGTGGTTGAGCGGGCT
Source organism: Suillus discolor (assembly GCF_016758755.1). Taxonomy (NCBI): domain Eukaryota; kingdom Fungi; phylum Basidiomycota; class Agaricomycetes; order Boletales; family Suillaceae; genus Suillus; species Suillus discolor. The sequence continues at coordinate 75,757 of NW_024541363.1, forward strand.
GACACAGAGTGGCTGCCGGATTTGTCCGTCGGAGTTCCGACTGAGTCTCATTCACTACTTAGGATCGAAACCTTACACTAATATTTTCCTTCCGTCTATCATTGCCTTAAGTACGTGTATTGTACATTAGTACTTATTACAAGTAGCCTTCCTTCATAGTCTTTTGTAGTCATCGAAGTCTTATTGTATATAAGCTATTGTTACAGGTAACCTTGTATAATTATGATTTTGCAAACCTTGCTGTACCTCGAAAACTAGTATACATACCGCAGGGTATCAGTTCCGCACTTACATTTGTATAGAAATCTGTTTGCGTTCACGTTAACTTACATACTGCAGGGTATCTCATCGCACATGGTTTTACGTCGGGTCAGTCAGTCATTCTTCTGGCTCAAGTCCCCCCACTCACATTTGGTATAGAAATATGCAGGCTCTCGTTTAGGTTCGTGTCAACTCGAAAAACTCCAAGATCGCATTCAGGAATCAACCAACGACTTCTATGTCATCGAAGTGTGTCTTATCAAGGCTACCAAAATGCCCATCGCTTTACGAAAGGTAAGTCTTGACGTCTTACCAATATCATCCCTGCCTTTATATCATATTTGCAGCCTTATTCTCAGCTGGCCCAAGCAATGGTGATTGCACTTTCAGTCGCATTCTTAAGCTTTGCCAGCATTTTAGTTGTCCTCTCGCTGGATTATCTACAGAGATATTTAAATGCACAGTAGATTCATGTTTAATCGCGCCATGCGTTAACCAACCACTCTAGAAATGTCGAATTGAGTGAGCTGAGTGAGCCTCTCAGAGGGCCACTCGTACATATATTTGACATATTTACAAATTGTAAACCAATTTGTCGTGTTGATAAATAATGATAATTTTTAAAATTTGTTTTCGGGTTTACCAGGTGGGCAGACTTTGAGTTTGATATGTAACTTGATCCTCCATATGGCCCTGGAAATGTCACCTGAAATATACGTGAACAATTGTAACCTCGGAGGCGTCTTAATATTTGTAACTAAATTTTGGAAATTAAGTCGACATGCAATGTATGCAGATTACGAAACAAATTCTCCCTGTTTTGCCAAACTTACTCTGAATTTAATCAATAGAATTTGATCCTTATGCATATTTGTAATTTTATTCAGAAACTGCTCATTATCCGCACAATAGACAAATAGGTAGAAATATGCACAGTAACGTTTTAACGCTTGAGAGATAATACCAGCCTATCCTCAGTACCCCCATTGTACTAACGCCCGTCAGTAACATACAAATAGTGAACAAGATGCATACCGTGATGCACCCCAAAGTGACATCCAAATTCAATCATAATGCGCTTAGTACTTTTCCTTTTCTGCATCTCCCTCTATCTCGCTGGAGTGGTCCAGGCTGCACGTACAACAAACACAACAGATACCACTACTAACGACAGTTTTAAAGCTCTATTATTCACGACCAGAACCATATGGACTATCATCTCCAGCTCCATTCTCACTCTGTTTGCGTGCACATACAGTGCCATCCACCCCAATATCCCGAGTCCGAAGTACAGCAGCTCCCTTGATATGATATGGCGACAACTTGGCATCATGATAATGGCACTAATCGCTCCCGAGTTGATGGTTACATGGGCTATGCGCCAGTGGCTCAGCGCTCAACAAGTTACAAGACAGTTCGAGGAATCGGGGTATCCCAGTGTTCGTTCGGCGTTTGAAGGTGAGTGGTACTTTTGAAAACTCTGCATCTCACAACTCACTATACATGTCCTTAGAAAGGGTGTCTGTTGAAACACCTGGAACTAGAAATCCCATTCTTCTCCTCTTTCTCCGCGTCAATCAGGGTACCGCTCGCCTCCATCTTCTGCTTGTTACAGGTGTATCATCTGTGCTCGTGTCTCCTTGGCGTTTCCTTTGTGCTCTCGTGGGGTGGGTTGCAAGACGGATTCAGTCAGAGCATTCCGAGCCCGACTCTGAAGGTAAGCCCAATCCGTGCTCACCCAAATGTTGACTCATGTGTCCTTAGTTTCTACGTGGACTCAGACGCACAGCTTCTTTGTGCTCATGGGTGGTTTTATGCTTTATGCAAAGGGGGAACCCTGCCGTACACTAGAGCACAAGCACATTCTCAGACTGATACATGAAAAGTGTATCGACGTCCCTACCATAACAGCAAAGCAGATCCACGACAAGAGCAAAGGCAATGCGATATCGAAAGGATTGGTCATGCTTCAGGTCGCCTGGTTTGTTATGCAGCTCATCACCCGCGCCGTCTATCACCTCGAAATCACTCAGCTCGAAGTGGGGACACTTGCTTTTGCGGCTCTTAATTTCCTAACTTATGCTGTGTGGTGGGACAAGCCTCTCGATGTGCAATGTCCACATCCAGTGTACTGGAAGTCAACTGAGTCAAGACCAGAGGATCACATTGAGTATGTATGCGCCTCAACGATTATACCGCTGTTGATTATGTCTACCTTAGTGTCAGCGACAAAGACGAATTCGCTCGGCCTCGATACTTGCCTCGAGTCTTCAGTCCAATCTTAGAGCTGATAGGCTGGGCTGACATTCCCACATCTCGAAAACTTCAAGTTCCAACATTTGATGGCAGCATTAAACTCGAAGTTCAGGACAGGATGGCTCTTCTGCTTGCTGGATATTCTATGGGAACCATATTCGGTGGCATCCATTGTATGGCTTGGTTTTTTGCGTTCCCCACATACGAGGAACAGGTGCTATGGCGTATAAGTACCGTCGCTACAACTTGCATACCCTACCTTTGTTTTGGTGCCTACTTGACCGCGGAAATAATCGATTCAATACAGCACGATTCATTGATGCGCGTCATGCGGGGTCTATGTCTTATGATTTGTTTCCCATTTGCCATGTTGTACATTATAGCTCGTGTTGTCCTCTTGGTACTTATGTTCACCACTTTACGCAATCTTCCTCCTAACGCATACAAGACGGTGTTGTGGACTAGTTTGGTGCCGCACTTGTAATTAATTCTTGATTATGTTGCTCAAGATACGATTCACACTTTTCTAATGATATTCAGATGGCGGCAAATTTTGAAATATCCTTGTGGTTGACGCGGACTGTCGCGATCACATGACTCTGACTGAAACCTCCGTGTCATATCTCTCACTCTTCCTGTGCATCTATTGCTTGTCCCCCACTCAAGCAGCCTCGCGCTGGCCTTATATATGTCCTATCTGAATCCACTTTAAATTTGTGTCAGGCCGGATATGATATATGATTTAGCACCGGGCTCTGGAGTCTACTAGAAGGTATGCTATGCACTTCAGTGACTTCACACATCCTTGATTTTCTATTTCTTACAATCCCGCGTGTAAGGAGTCACTTGGACGAACCTAGCTGTTACTGCACGCCAAAGGCTTTCTCAATGTCATCAACGTACAATGCACTTCTGCTGATCCCTCAGACAAGAGTAATCAGCATTTGCTATATCCCGCCACATTCAAGTTCATCGTCAAGTCCAATGCGTCTAAAGTAGGTACTACGCATCAGCTGTACTACGTGAAGTAGACGTTTTTCGTCCATGATTCGTATCTATCTATGGTTTCGGTGAGACTCTTGGCCTTCTCTCTCCCTGCTCTGACTGCAATCCTGTGCAATGGAAATCTTAGCGGTGGATCATCTAGGTGAGCGAGTTTCTCAATAACCACCACCGCCTTATCAGTGTCTCCATCAGCCACACCTACTACACCCAACCCTTCTCCCGCACAGGTACCAGGGCTCAGACGGTTATCTGTCGCACCCTCTACACCCTCTGCCCCTTTGGGAGCGAGTAATGGAACCACGCCCAGGAAGTTTTCCTCACTGCTGTACTCTGTTATTCACATTGCCAGCGAGCGCGGTGCGTCGTCCACTGAATGCGGGAAAATAAGCATGTCACTAACCAAGTACTTAAAGATGCGCGTGTCCTATGAAAGTTCCCACCTGCACATCACCTACGAAGCTCTTCTCAGTGAAACCATTTGGATCCCCTTTCAAGGTCCCACTGACCTTACTTAGTGAGGATGAAGAGGACGCGCAGAGTTTGTTGATCCGGATAAAGCGAGCTGTGGAGGAGATAACACAGCTTTGAAGCGCGGATCTGTTTGGGGACGATGAGTATAAACACGAGGATGAGGATCATGTTGGTGAGCATGTTGAAGAGAAGGGCTTTGCGTCCTCGCCCAGAGAACCGTTTTCTTTGCATCCTGAACCCGAACTTAACCCATTAGTCCCTTCAATACCCGTGCCCATCCCACCGCTCCATACACTCCTTCTACGCAACTTACACGACCGATCGTTTCCAATATTTATCCTCCAAAATGCCAGCAAAGCCTGTGACTAAGTAGCCGCAAGTCGCATTTACGCTTATACTTTCGTTTCTATCGTGTATCAGCTCAGTCGAATCGGATCGGCTCAGAGTTGCTGGCAGTTGTCGCCGTATTGTAAGCTCAAAACAAATTTGTTTTGTTTTGCAGTATGCTAAAATAAGCAAGCCTGCAACCGCAGGACCTGACGACTATACGTCCTACCTGCAGTCTCCCGCAGCCCGCTGGCGTTGTCTAATGACAATATGCGTGATGAGTGACTTCCCGCGACCTTTGTGCAGCCCATCCATGACCTCCTGCTGCTGTCTCTCGGAGTCCGACCTCGACTGCATCGCCAACATTAACCATCCTTGAGACACAAGATGTTTGCATTCGCCTCTTACATACTCATTTTCACCCGTGATGCTTCCACTAACATATTTGCTTTTGGGCCATTAGCGTGATGACTCCAGGGCCAGTCTGCTCACTTTTTGTTTGTATCAGTGTCTATTCCGGCCCTATAATTACGGTACACAGTGCCTAGCTCAGTATATGCGCTGTATGTATGATACACCGCAGACAAACACGAATGTTGATATATTCACCATAGATGAAAGATACATGCAGACACCAGTGGTATGTTTCCTCCGGTTGTTCTGTGTATCTGCGTCTAACGATCTTCGTTAGATTCACACGCACCCTTCACAATCCTGTGGGTCCTTAAATTTAGCACAAAACCTCTTGCTTACTGGCCCTTTACGAAGGCTTTATGTCGTCGGTTGATCTACATACACGTTCTGGATTTCAGCGCATGCTTCCCGAGTCCTTTGCCGTTGTTTGCACCCCAAAGTTCACTCCCAAGTGCGTACCACATTGCTCACACCACTCGTGTCTTAATTATTTACACGGTTAGCTTTGGAATTTTCCGCCTCACCGACCCCCCAGGCTTGCAAACAATTTTGGACTGCAATGTCAAGGAAGCCTTCCACCCGCACCCAGAAGTCCTGATCTACACGGTGCGTAGCTTCTGGAGTGGTTCGTCCACAGCTATTGATCGGTTGTTTAGGACGCAGACAAGGGGCACGTGCAAATGAAAGACATCCCGCTGGAGATCGTGGACTTGCGATGATGCAGGGCTCGACGTTTTTCTGACTTTTATCTGTAATTTACAAACGCAGCATTTCTGGCACTTGGCATCTGTACAATCCGCATCCGTTACCCCCTACATGCACACGCCTTCGTATCGGATGCTACAGCACTTGTAAGATGACAGTCGTATCATCCATGTAAGGGACAGGCATGTCTACGTTAAGCATACATGAGACGCTGTCGATGTCTTCTGCGCCCAGTGCATGTCTTAACAAGCGCAGCATTGCCTCCTGAATGTCGTCTTTCACGACGTCACCTACTATTCCCACCCACTTCTGGACGAGAGATGTAAGGGATTCAACGTGATCTGGGTCATCCATGTAAAGGTCAACCAGCCCGTCGGAACACATCAGGATAAGGCAGTCGCAGCTTGACTGCTCATGGAGGTCGACATAACGAACGCTTGCGAGATTCGAGACGTATGGTGGGCTCAGATTTCGTGGAATGAAAGACTCAATCGCAGCAGGGACACGAAACCCCGGTTCTACATTTAAAAATATTTTCTCGGCGTAGATGCGAGGCAGTTTAAAGCTGTGGTCGCCAACAGCTTGACGCCGCATCACAGTGAGATCAATTGATCCAGTGCATTCGATAGGCTTACCTCTCGTGACAGCAAGATTACCGAGCACTCTATCGTCGAAGATGCATTCTGGTTCGCCAGGGTGTTGCTGTTTAATGCGATCAGCCTCAGCAGGGTTGTTGCCATTGTGATTATCGCTCAAGATGGATGCATTCCATTGTGAACTCGCGTCTCGTCTACTTCCGAGCACTGCTCCAAAGTCGATGTCAGTGATTTCCGCTTGAACCCTTCACCTCAGCTTACCCACTAAGCCATCACCGAGATTTAGCACCCAAAGATGTTTCTTTGTAGGGTCGACGAGCGTCAATAAGATTGTAGATCCCCTCAAGCAACGTAGGGCTTTCTGATGATTGAGTCCTCCGGATGACTGGTCGTTGACCCGCGCTTTGACTGTTATATCTGACATCGTAGCGATCTCGTCGACTTCTTCAGGGAATATTTCGAGGAAGTCCCGTGTTATTGCTTCATCCACGTCAAAAATCGCTCTGGTGAGAACATCTGAAACGCCCTCCAAGTTGGTCACGGTGGGCAACAGTCCAGCCATTAAAAGGGAGGGCAATTCGGAGACAAGGTAGTCAGCTGTTTCATGCCCTCCATGCCCTGCATAGAAGATGTTGTATTGTTTAATAAGATGCGAGGGGAAAGGTGTATTTGTAGTGCCTCATAGTAGCACGCACCATCGAAGACACAGTTCAAGCTCCAAACACCATTTGGAAGGCTTAAATCCATAATCAGATATCTGTCCTCGTTGACTGAACTAACGTGAGGCTGGAGAGAAGCCCCAAGGCTCCTTCCGTCACTTGAGATATTAGTTGCGCAGCGTTTCAGGATCTGGGCACGTAGCTCGTGCTCTGGAAAGAGACGATAACGCCAAGGGCCGCGATCAGAGCCATAGCCTTGCATGTATGCACGACGAAACACTTGAAGGGATGGCATGTGCTTAGCAAGAACAGAACCCTGCGAGGTTGAGGCATGCCGTACGCCCAGAGCACGGAAAAAAGATATAACAACATTGATGGCGTATTGCAAGTGCCATTACTAATACAATATTAATGTTCGACGTCAAGTTTTGGAGGCAGCGGCGATGGGCAGGGTACCCAAGGATCCAGGTAATAGTATCTTGTTTTCGTGAACGTCGGAACGCTCAGGCTCGAGAGATAAGAACAGCCTATTCTCAGCCCTGTACTAACGCCTGCCAGTAACATACAAATAGTGAACAAGATGCATGCCGCAATACCACCCCAAAGTGACATTCAATATTAAAAATGTGCTTACCACTTTTCTGCTTCTTCCTTTACCTCATTGAAGTAATCCAAGCTACAACAAACACAACAAATACTACTACTAATGATGAGAGTTTTAAAGCCCCATCATTCACGACCAGAACCCTATGGTCTATCATCTCCAGCTCGGTTCTCACTCTTTTCGCATGCATATACAGTGCCATCCACCCCAATATCCCAAGTCCTAAGAACAGCAGCTGGTATCGCATTCTATGGCGACAATTTGGAATCATGATAATGGCGCTAATCGCTCCTGAGCTGATTGTTACATGGGCTATGCGCCAGTGGTTCAGCGCTCATCAAGTCACCAGACAGTTCAAGGAATCAGGGTATCCCAATGTTCGTCCGGAGTCTGAAGGTGAGTTGGGTTTTTGGAAACTCTGTGACATCGCACAACTCACTACACGTTCGTTTCTAGAAAGTGAGTTTATTGAAGCACCTAGAACTGCGAATCCCTTCCTTCGCCTCTCTCTGCACTTGACTGAGGCTTTCGTTCGCCTCTCTGTCCTGCTTGTTACAGGCGTGCCGGTGTCTCTTTGGCATTTCCTTTGTGCTCTCGTGAGGTGGGTTGTAAGGCGGATTCAGTCAGAGCAATCCGAGTCCGACTCGGAAGGTGAGTCAGATTCGTGCTCACCCCAATGTTGACTCATATGCATCCTTAGATTTTACGTGGACTCGGACGCACAGCTTCTTTGTGCTTATGGGTGGTTTTATGCTTTATGTGAACGATGAACCCTACCGCACGCTACAACCTAAGCACATCCTCAAACTGATACATGACAAGTGTATCAAAGTCCCTACCCTAACAGCAAACCAGATTCATGACAAAAGCAAAGGCAATGCGATATCGAAAGGATTGGTCATGCTTCAGGTGGCCTGGTTCGTTATGCAGCTCATCACCCGCGCTATCTATCGCCTCGAAACCACTCAGCTCGAAGTGGGAACACTCGCTTTTGCGGTTCTTAATTTCCTAACTTATGCTGTGTGGTGGAACAAGCCTCTCGATGTGCGATGTCCACATCCAGTGTACTGGAAGTCGAGCGAGTCAAGGCCAGAGGATCACATTGAGTATGTAGTATGTGCCTCAACAATCATACCGTTGTTGATTATGTCTGCATTAGTGTCAGCGACAGAGATGAATTCGCTCGGCTTCGATACTTGCCTCGAGCCTTCAGCCCAATTATAGAACTGATAGGCTGGGCTGATATTCCCACATCTCGAAAACTTCAAGTTCCAACATTTGATGGCAGCATTGAACTCAACGTTTCGGACAAAACGATTCTTCAGCAAGCTGCATTGATTATGGCAATCATATTCGGCGGCATCCACTGTATGGCTTGGTTTTTTGCGTTCCCAACATACGAGGAACAGGTGCTATGGCGCATAAGTGCCGTCGTTACAACTTGCACACCCTGCCTTTGTTTGAGTGCCTACTTAAACTCGGAAATAATTTATCTAGTACGGCGCCTACCCGATTCAGAAAGGCACATCATATGGGGTGTATATCTTATGACTTGCTGCGCACTTGTCACGTTGTACATCACAGCTCGTGTCGTGCTCTTGGTACTTATGTTCACCACTTTACGCAATCTTCCTCCTGATGCATACAAGGTGGTGTCATGGACTAGTCTGGTGCCGCACTTATAATTCTTGATTATGGAATACTTTTCTAATGATATTCAGATGGCAGCAAATATCCTTGTGGTTGACGCGGACTATGGAGCATGAATTGTTTCTTACTGAATGACGCGATCACATGACCTAGTATATACAAATGACGAACCACAAAGCTTGTTTGAACACTCAGTACTCAGTACTCGTCAACGATTCGGGGACCTAACGTGAGTGGCAGCGACTGATGCATCGATGAGCAAGTGGCAGCATTCCCAATCGACGAGACAGTTATCGGCGACCCGACGTGCAGCATCCGCCGTCTCTACCTGAGATCAATCGGAGATTGTATTTACCGAAAGAATGGTCTGTGGTCTGGCAAACCTCCGTGTTATATCTCTTACTCTTCCCGTGCATTCTTTGCTTGTTTCCCACTCAAGCAGCCTCGCGCTGGCCTTAAATACTTCCTATCTGAATACATTTAAAATCTATCTCAGGCCGGATATGATTTGGCGCCGGGCTCTGGAAGGTATGCTATGCACTTCACACATCCTTGATTTTCTATTTCTTATAATCCCGCGTGTAAGGAGTCACTTGGACGAACCTAGCCGTCACTGCACGCCAAAGGCTTCCTGAATGTCATCAATGGTACAATGCACTTCTGCTGATAGGCCTCAGACAAGAGTAAATCGCATCAACTGTACTACCCGAAGTAGACGTTTTCTGTCCATGATTCGTATCTATCTATGGTTTCAGTGAGACTCTTGGCCTTCTCTCTCCCCGCTCTGACTGCAAGCCTGTGCAATGGAATTCTTAGCGGTGGATCATCTAGGTGAGTGAGCTTCTCAATGACCACCACCGCCTTTTCAGTGTCTCCATCAGCCACAGTTGAAGTCATAAACTGGCGGAATTTAGAACCAGGTAGCTCTGGGTCTGCATATGCTGAATGTTAAGGAACAAGTTGCATGTTGCCCCTGAACATAGCCGTACGGAATGGACCTGGTTCGATTATGGTGATCTACCTGGCATCAGCTTGAGTTCCATCTTCAGACTAAACTGACTAAACCTGTATATTCCAAGCTGGGTCCAGTTCTTGTGCGAGACTCTCACTGAATCCTTCCAATGCTGGAGATCCAGTTTGAGATACTGCTATGGCCTTAAACAAACACGCTTACCATGTTTACTATTGTCAGAAGTAGCTGTTGGTGAGCATTGAAATCACACATAGCCATGTTCACTCACGATGCGGCATAGTAGGATGCTGCAGCTCTTCCACGTAAGCCCAGTGAAGAAGAAACCTGCAATAATCTTCCTCCGATAGGTTTGTTCACTTCCCTGAACATCCGAATAGCCTCCCTTGTGACATTTGATGCACCCCAAAAGTTCACTTCGAAGATTTGACGAGCGTCTTCATCGCTCATAGACTCCATCTCTCCGAGAATAGCCATGCCTGCGTTGTTGAACACGACATCGACACGTCCGAACACCTCTTTGGCTTTTGCGAATGCGGCAACGACCTCCGAAGTCTTTACGACATCCGTCTGGACGATCAACAATTGAGAAGACGGATACTGTTCGGCAAGATCGTACAGGGCTTCTTTGCGCCGTAGAGTTGCTATCACTCTATTTCCGTTCTTTAACAGGAGTTCGGTCATGGAGCGACCGAATCCCGAAGACGATCCAGTAACTTGCATCGGTTCGTCAATTCGCGGAGCCCGATGAACAAATACCGAGAACTTACCTAGCCAGGCCTTTGATTCCGCCATAATTTTGTTAGGAGATGCAATTTGCGAGCGATGACAAGGGACCTCAGAGTCGGCTTTATATCTGTCGATCAGCGCCATGCATGGTAAGCGATTACTCAGTTCAAAGTCGGACGGGGTCTTCAGCTACTGCCTCCTCAGTCAGCATGACATACCTTTGCTTTGTGATGTTACCAATGATGCCCAGAACGTTCAGTGGGCCAATCAGTTTCATGTAATACAAAAATGAACTCAACATTTCATCATATGGATATGCACATCTCTTAATCCTGCTCGCATGTCCAAAATGCGGTCATGCGTGGCAGCTGGCCATGGCAGACTTAATCGTCAGAACAATGTATAATTTTGAAAAAGGTATCAATATTAATTACGTATTTCCGGTACACGTAGAATCTTCTCCATGTTCACCTCAGCTATCTTACCTTGAACGTAATCTCCGCGCTCCATAGTGCAGGGTCTCATACTCACCTCAACAATGCGGTCCATCAATAAAGGTGATGCACAGCCAACAAGATGGCGCGGCTGGATATTCCTCGTCTGTGTCTTCCTCTTTTTTATGCAAGCCGGCCTTTTCGCCGGTCACAACGATCAAACTTCTGGACGAGACTTGAGTTCACGAGCAAACTGGTTCTCGACTTCCTCCAAGTGGCTCCCTTTTGTGAAGGATGGGAAACCATACACTCTCACCGAACATCCCATACCGAAATTGATGGCGGATGCGGAGGAGAAGTTCAAGCATATGCTCTCGAGGCAAAGCAAAACTCTTGCAGCCGCTGTGACTGAATATAGGAAAAGATACGGGCGCGAGCCTCCCAGAGGTTTTGGAGATTGGTGGAAATTCGCGCAGGAAAACAATGTGAGACTGGTGGACGAGTTTGACGCCATTGATGAAGACCTGGCACCGTTCTGGAATATGTCTGGTGTAGAGTTTCGAAGGAGGACAGTCCAAGTAAGTGTGATCTCCCCTCCACTACGGTACCATGACGTTTATTTTGCAGGTTACCGAACTTCCGTCTATTGATTTGGTCCGCATCGTCAATGGCAAGGTCGAAGGCACCTCCATTGACAAGTCGGGTAGCGAGCGCGGACATAGAGCATTGGGGTTTATGAGTTTACTCGAGAAATTTCAAGATAAGGTGTGTTTGCCCAGCTCTCTCTGTCCATTCATTCTGTTCACCAAGGCCTCTAGCTCCCTGACATGCAATTTGCCATCAACTCGAAGGCGGAGGGCAGGATCTTGGTACCTTGGGAACACCGCCAATTTCCTAACATGACGTTACAAGATTCATCAGGTCTGTTACATATGTCATTGGTGAATTTAGAATCATGCATTAACTGCGCCTCAGGTGGAATAACCTCCATGGTTGGATCTGACTTCACTTCTGATTGGAAGGGGCAAGGGAGTGTTTGGGCAGCTTATCGCCGAACATGTCCTCCTGAAGCCGAAGCCCGTCGCCTCTACAGTTCATACCGCAATCCCAATGCTGAAAATGTAAAAGTTTTCTTCGGCTCCGCTCCAGCTCCTGGAGACGAATTCACTTTTGTGCCAAGCGTGGAGGATTCCATCGATTACTGTTCATATCCTTGGGCTCACTCTTCCCAAGGCCACTTTTTCTCGGACTGGCGCACGATACCTGTACTTTACCCTGTTTTATCTCCCGCAAAGGCCTCAGGGTTCTTGGATATTAGGATTCCGAGCCACTATTATTTTACACAACATCCCAGGTACACTTACGGTTTCAATGCTCACGGTGATGAACCCCATGACGTTGATGATTTGGAGGTTCCATGGGAAGAAAAGGTAGGCGTCGTTTTCTGGCGGGGCGCAGACACTGGTGGTGGTAGCACACCCCCGGGCTATGCGTCGAATTACCAGAGACACAGGTAATCAGTTCTTGCTACCCTATCACGTGATTCTCATCTTTCATGACAGGTTTCTTCACATGACACACGAGAGTGCAGCAAGAAATCGGACTATTGTCCATGCTGACCCCTCAAGCACTAACGACTTCATTACCGCTGAGGTGCCTGCACGACAGCTAAATGACGACGTAATGGATGTTGCATTTGTTTCGACAACTGGCGGGTATCCTGGCGGCGAGGAAGCACTCAGAAAAGGTCATCGCTTTGCATCACCCGTTCCTCTGGGCCAGCACTGGGCGTATAAATATCTCCTTGATCTTGACGGTATGGGTTACTCGGGACGTTTCTTGGCACTTTTATCTAGTGAAAGTGCCGTCATAAAGAGTACTGTATGGCGGGAGTACATGTCAGATTGGTTACAGCCATGGTGTGTTTTATAACTGGCACTCGGATGCAAGGCTGAATAGCAAGCAAGGCTACACTATATACCTTTATCCTCGTCTTATGCCGAGGTATACAACATCCACGCGTATTTCTCCGGACCTTCGCCGTCAACTTTGGCCGCTGCAAATTTGACTACAACGCACCCAATACAGTCACTAGATGGCGACCAGCGTTTACAGCGCATCGCACGTGCGGGCCGACAGTGGAGGAAGACGATAGGGAGGACTGTCGATATGGAAGGTGCGTTCTAGCTTTGCGGGCATGTATTTGCAAATTGGTTGACTTGACTTGGTTTGGTAATAGCGTACGTCTACAGACTATGTTTGGAGTATGCGAGACTCTGGGCCGATGATCGTGACACGATGAACTTTGTGCTGTGATGTAGAGATAGACTGCGTGCTGCGGCAAAGTCTACGGTGTCTTGATCATCTCACTTAATTTGAATCTCATATCAGCTTTCGTGGAGCATTGAGCCATCAGAGTTGTTCATATAACTTATACCTTTGAAGGATGCAAAAGAGATGCGGAATGTATTAGGTTCGCGGTTGTTAAATGTATGCTTGCGCACGAGAGCCAAACTTGGACTTGTTGATCGCCGTTCACAGAACACGGCACAATCGTTGTAGAAAAAGTCATCGACAACAGATTCCGGGCGCAAACCTATCCACTTGTGCGTTGTCACGTATATCAGAAGAAACCGGAACTTGGATTTGGATTGGGCTTCTGCGGTGCATATCGACTGTAGTGGGGTCTTGGGTATGAGAGAAGCATTGTACTTATTGATGCCTCTGGAGGGTGTAGTAAGGGAGATACGGTGTGTCGGACTCTTGGTCATTAACTGTAGATACACGCGCAGCACGGAATATTATTATTGTGGTAGAAAGACGTCGATAACGGATTGCAGTCATATGAAGCCGGAAAAGCAGAACTAGACGGCCCGCTGTTATTGTAGTGATATCGTACGATGTGAATGATTGGTGATTGGAGAAGCACAAGAGAAACACGAGGACACAGCTGGCAGTGCGAAAGACGGTGCCCTCTACCAACAGATGTGCGCCAGAGGAGGCCTCTGAGAGGTAGAAGAAGGGAAGAAGTCCCCGATCAAGAGTGACGTAAGATTGGTAGTACTGATAAGTACTTGCCATCGGGAATACCCGACATTGCAGAGCGTTCTTGGTTAGCCCCGTTAGTTTGTGTTATCACGTTTCAGCGTGCCGCAATCAGTTTTTTAGACGATCTTTGTGGTGCCTGTTTCTCGCTTGACGGTCACCAAGTGGCGTACGGAACACTTATTGTTTGGCAAAGGCTTTAGAAATAAACAGAACCAAAGGTTCATTGACGGCCCGGATAATCGCCTTCAACTACGGACGCAGCCAGCATCACGACCACCATCAGTTCGTTCACGCCGGATCTATGATATAGACCTCTTGATATGTATTGATAAGCACGATCAATCATCCCCTGAGGGTCAAGTCACGGTGTCAGCTGGCAGGAACCCCGCGGGTTGAAACCGAGTTGAAATACGCTGCAGAAGCTATTCGTGGAACCGCACATGACCGTCAGTGCTTCACGAACGCCTAGTACCACCGCCATTCGAGTCTCAAACCGTATCATTGTCTTGGGGCGCAAAAATAGCGGACCTTCTCCATCCAAATCAGGCTGCCTGGTAGTAGGAAGCAGGAAGGTGAGATATATAGATAAGGCGACCCTGACAAACGACATGGCATGGTCAATAAGGCGGAGCAAAGGAATCAAACGGAGTCATCTGGGTTAACACAAAATTCGTGGGTACGATGGCCAGGTATTCTTTAAATTGAGGATCACCGGTTGAATCGCCCATGATGATCTCGGTGATTCCCCATCTACTCCTGCTAATCCAGTCATCGGTCTACGATCAGTTTTCGGTGTCTGACGATGAGTGCGTACATGGTATGATTGGTCACGGCGACCCCCGTTGGTTACATTGAGGACGAGCAAATGTATTCTGGGGACGGTCGGCTGGCTCACATATTGCTCATTTTGGCATATATCTCCATATATTCTTGAATCTGTCGCTGAGTAGGACGAGGAACCCGTCCTTGGTTGTTTCACTTGGTCGATTCAGGTGCAGGCTGGCTACATTGGACCCCTCGATCGTTGATCCATATTCGTCTTCTCTTCCCGATGGCCAGACCAGGCGACTGGAACTTGGTGTCTGTGTTGGGCATGCCAGGGTTCCTTATGGCTGCGTTCACCGCCATATTACTTATCGGGATTTGGCACGTTGCCGCCTTCTGTCCAACACGAGAGGCGTCCGAACCGAGGGTGACTATTTGATGGCGGTGTGCGAAGATGTAGAAGGCGGCCTTGCATAGCTTCACCTAACCACATTCCTTGAAACGATCTGCGGTCAGTGCTTTGATGTGCCGGACGTGCAGTACACACAGGTGCGCTATGGACACCTTGTTGAGGATCAAGTTGATGGGCCTCGTGTTCACATCTTACTAGGTTTGTTCAAGGTGCTGGCTGTGACTGAGCTTATTGCTCGAGTGTAGCTGCAGACATATTAGTGTCTAGTCCTCTGGTATGTAGGTAGCGTGAAGCAATATGTTTTTTGTTGGGCAAACCCAAAGACTGGTGTCCCTTCGGCGTCCCCGCCCGAGTCACGTGCACTTCATAAATAAGAAGCGCTGAAATGAAATGTTTGATTCAAACAATCGCGGATGACCGGGACTGGGTAGTTTGCTGTAGGTCCGTTTTGTACAAAGGATGGTATGTCAAGCATGCACGTGTCAGTTGGTTATTGACTTCTATTCTGATCACAGGATTCAGAGTTAATCAACCGAAATGACAGTGTTTTGTGCTTGTTGCTTTTACAGAGACAAAAGACGCTTGTACGTATAAAATCTTGTTACCTTTCACTACAGACATTGCCATGCTGACGCCGCGTTGTACTCAGTCTCGCAGGCGGTTTCAAATCAGACGTGAAGTTTTTGAACTCTATTCCATTGTCAGGACCGCTATCTTCCAAGATGAGATCAGGAACGTCCGTTCGAATACGAAACTCCGGCTTGGAAATACTAGCGGGTTGGCCAAATTTTACCAAAGATGTCTTGCTGTACCTTCAACCCCATCTTGTCTATGATGAATCAAACACGTTGTGGGCGCGTGATTGGCTCGATGTCATCGTTGTCCACTGGATCTCGGCACGCTAGATGTGGCTCTTTTTGGCCACTCACTGTTCCCGGCTGGTAAATAGAGTCCCGTCCAGTTCCACAGATCCTCACTCTTTTCCTTAACCATTAGCGACATCTTGACTATTGCGATGCATCCACGATCAGCACTAGGCTCTCCAACACCATCAGCTGCGAGTCGCCTCTCAGATAGCAGCCGTTCAGATGGCAGTCGTCAATTCGCGCGGAACGGAAGCGTATCAGAATTCGAAATCGAGCGACCACTCAAAATGAATACATCATCTCCAAAACGACCAGGCGTTCGTCGTCGTCAGTCTGAATATGGCGCTGAAACTGCACTTCGTGCGAGCGTATCACGTTTACTCACCGCCAAAGCGCGTCCGTTCACTGTCACCGGTCACATCCCAATGGACCCGGCGTCCTTGGTGCTATTCTTTCGCTCAAAGGTGAGCGGTTTGTGGGCACTGATTAATAGTCGTTATCTGAATCTGAGTCCGATTTACAGAGTGGCATCACCCACTCGCTTGATTTCCCCATAAACATTGATTACGACACACCCCCGGCTCTCGAAGTGCTACTCGCAGCATGTAAACCCCACCCGACACCTGGATTTGATGTATACCCTGACCGTGAAACCCTTTTCTACCCATCGAATCTTCCTTTGACCGCTACTCTCGAAATCGCCAACCATCCCATCCTCGATGCAGTGCGCAATGCACTGTTCCCGGCATTACCCATGGGACATTACCTCACCGCCCTGAGAGATAAACTGGAGGTGATGGTAACTGGAGCGCGTATGGCGCCCCAACCCCGTACATTACGCAACGATGGTAGAGTTGCTACAATATGTGTCACTCTACCTGTTCACCATCGTGGTGGAAACATGATTGTCCGAGATGCAGAAGGGACAGAAGAGAAGTTCTTCGGAGGTGGAGGCAAACCCTCGGAGGTCCACTGGACTGCATTCCTTGGGGAATGCGAATACGAAGTCGAAACCATCCAGCAAGGATGCAGGATGACCTTCACGTATGCGGTGCATCTGAAGACATACGGCGCAGCAGTCGATCCTCTGATCACACCGAGTGAATACTTCCTTGATCTTCTTTCCCCAGTCCTCAGCCTGTCTCGCGGACGCAAAGTAGCATTCTACTTGACCCATGATTACGGTGTCAATCCTTCGGAGGGCCTAGCCGAATCTTTGGTTCCTCATGTGAGTTTCAGCTGACTGCGGGCAGGATGTTATTGACGTAAGGTGATCAGCTTAAGGGCAGCGATTCACTTTTATACCATGCCCTGAAGGTGTACAAGCTTGCGCCGGAGCTGCATTGGGCAGCGGGGGGATATGTCTGGCCCATCGATCGGACCGTAGAATGCGGAAACGATGTTCTGGATTCGCCAACAAGCTTATCATCGATGGGCTTTCCTAGCGCTTTTGGATCACCTGCTCGTTCAGCAAAATCCGTCCGTGGTCCGATGAGCTACTACGGTGGTCCGGAAGAAGATGACGTAGAGATAATGAAAATCGAAGCTCACAACCTGAGGATGAGGGTTGAGGAGAGCGGTGCAATCCCTCTTTCTCAAGCGGAAATCTTCATCCTTTCTGATTGGGTTCCCGGTCCGCTTGCGAAGGAGAGGGTATACTTTGTATCCAATGGAGAATTGGAGAAGCTGATTGTGAATGTTCTCCTCGTTATTTATGTTCCTTGAGACTTGTTGGAGGGTGCGAAGGACGTAATTTGCTAATCATCTAATAATTGGCTGCTGGAACGGCTGCGATGGAACTCACTCCGGACACTTACTAGTATTTGTACTTTTACTATTTGCTGCTTGTAAGTAATGACATATCTGATAAACATGGCTACAAATATTTCTGCCGGAACATCTTCGGCACCGTGACATGTTTGAACTCCGCCCGAATCGTGTAATACTCGCGATTTCGTTGGTCGCTGTGTATCACGACGAGCACCGTTAATCCCCGCTTTTTTAACCGGCAGCGCTCGTCCGTGCGAGCGACCTGCACTTATTCGATTTTCTCTGCATATTTCTTGGTCCTCCAAATAATATCTTAATGCTACGCTTGGTTTCGCGACCCTCCTCAACGGGGCGACTCGGGAAAGTCGTTTGCTCTGGTGCTTCACATGGTACGCCTGCCTTGACCTCTATATCGTCTTAGGTGTTCATATCTTGTAGGCCGCAGGTCTATAGCAGTCCACATCCGCACGTCAAGCTGATATCACTCTCACTGTTGACGGGAAGGAGGTAACGGTTCCGCAAGGTACATATCTATTGTTCGCGTTTCGCGTTTTACATAGCTTATTATCGCGCAGGGTCCGCGTTGATTCAAGCTTGTGAGGCTGCTGGTGCTACGATTCCTCGGTATGTCTTTTCTATCTATCTGCATCATTCCAGTAGTTGCTCACTAATTCCCTCTTCAGGTTTTGCTACCATGACAGGTTCGTCAGAATGCACTTTCTTTCTTGACAGAATGTAGAAGGCTGAAACCACCCTTTAGACTCGCGATTGCTGGTAACTGTCGGTGAGTGGAAAGTGTGACGGCGAAAGAGAGGCGGAATGTTGATGCTTGCTCTAGTATGTGTCTGGTTGAGGTCGAGCGTTCCCCAAAGCCAGTAGCATCATGGTATGATATCATACTCATTTTTCATAAGTTCACGTGCTGATCAATGATATTCAGTGCTATGCCAGCCATGCCTGGTTCCAAGGTGTTCACAAATACCCCGCTGGTTCATGAAGCTCGGTAAGACAATATTGAGGGTGTCTGCATTCCACTGCATCTGCTCACAAGGTGCGCAGTGAGGGCGTCATGGAATTTCTTCTAGCCAACCACCCACTCGACTGCCCTATTTGTGACCAGGGTGGTGAATGTGACCTTCAGGACCAGTCCATGCGATACGGCTCTGACCGCACGCGTTTCCACGAAATCACGGGCAAACGTGCAGTGGAGAACAAAGATCTTGGACCTCTTGTTAAGACTTCCATGAACCGTTGCATTCAATGCACTCGGTGTGTCCGGTTTGCTAATGAGGTTGCTGGTGTCGAGGAGCTTGGTACGACGGGTCGCGGTAATGACCTTCAAATCGGCATGTATGTTGAGAAGACCATGGACTCCGAACTTTCTGGCAATATCGTCGATCTTTGTCCCGTCGGTGCTCTAACAAGTAAACCATACGCCTTCCACGTCCAGACCATGGGAGCTAAAAAATACCGAATCCATCGATGTCATGGATGCCGTTGGTTCGAATATTCGCGTCGACTCTCGCGGTGTCCAGGTGATGCGAATCCAGCCTCGAACCAACGACGAAGTCAACGAGGAGTGGATCAGTGATAAGACGCGTTATGCTTACGACGGCTTGAAATTCCAGCGCTTGACGACGCCTCTATCAAGCAGGGCGACCGTTTCGTTGCAGCTTCGTGGGAGGAAGCTCTACAGAGAATTGCAGATGGTATAGCCTCCTCAGGGGCCACTGGCAATGAGATTCAAGCCATTGCTGGACACTTTGCTGATACCGAGTCCCTTGTCGCCCTCAAAGACTTGATCAACCGCCTAGGATCAGACAACCTTGCACTCGACCAGACCAATGGCAGCGCACCACCCCCGCATGGTGTTGACGTTCGCTCCAATTATCTCTTCAACTCTACCATCCCTGGTGTTGAGGAAGCCGATGCCATTCTACTTGTTGGCACTAACCCACGCCACGAGGCTGCTGTCCTTAACTCTCGCATTCGCAAGAGCTGGCTGCACACAAGTCTTGAGGTCGGCCTCATCGGCGAACGTGCTGATACGGCGTACGGTTACGACTACCTTGGAGCAGATTCTAAGGCTCTTGCTGACTTCATTGCTGGAAAGGGAGCATTCGCAGCCAAATTTAAAGCAGCCAAGCGTCCCTTGATCATCGTCGGGAGCGCTCTTGCGGAGCAACCTGACGGTGCTGCTGCTTACAACGCGTTGGCCAAGTTTGTCGAGAAGAACAAAGATTCGCTCATTACCCCTCAGTGGAATGGCTTCTCCGTCCTACATAGGGTAAGCCTTGACTTTTAACTTCTGAGTTTCAGTCGAATGAATTGCCTTTTAGATTGCCTCTAGACCTGCAGCATACGAAACTGGGTTTGTTCCTTCGAAGAAGGCCGCAAGTACCCAACCCAAATTTGTCTACTTGCTCAACGCAGATGAAGTCGACCCCAAGTCTATACCTGCGAATGCTTTCGTCGTTTACCAAGGCCACCACGGAGATCTTGGCGCCTCGCTTGCTGATGTTTGCTTGCCTGCCGCAGCGTACACTGAAAAGGCTATGACATGGGTGAACACGGAGGGACGGTCTCAAGTAGGTCGTGCCGCTGTTCCCCCACCTGGCGCTTCTCGTGAGGATTGGAAGATTATTCGGTAGCTGTTATTTTCGTGCGACTGTTATTTATACTCACCTCCTGTCTTCTAGTGCACTTTCGGAGGTTCTCGATTCACCACTACCCTACGATGATGTTCTGAGTTTGCGTGACCGCATGTGGGATATCTCACCCACTCTTGTTCGCTACGATGTTGCGGAACGGACATCTCCTGAAGTCGCTGTGGCAGGTCTTCAGACTATAGCAGCCAATACGGCATCCGCAAAGGTCTCTGGCAAGCCCTTCCTCAAGCCCATCTCCAACTTCTACCAAACCGATCCCATCTCACGCGCGTTAGTGTCTCTCATTTTTATCTATTTTTAAATCCAGGCTCACGCGTTGCTGGTAGATCCGTCACTATGGCACAATGTACGCGTGCCTTTGTCAAGGGAGAGGACTATGGGATCAGTGAAAAGGGCTCGGAAGCAGCGTATGCGTAACGGATGTATACTAGTAGTAGGAGTAGTTGTGGCAATTTCTTAAATTTATCTTAGATGCGCAAGACTCGTGCTCTGCGACATCCTGTGCAGCTATTTTTAGCGTATCGATAGCTCAAATCATCTGCATTGTATTCTAGTAGTTCGACCTCGAGGCGGAACGCTATTAACAGCTGCCGTAAAAGCAGTTAGACCTGTCCTTTCCCATGACATCCTTCATTATTGGCGCACATGCCAATCGCAGTATACCAACAGAATGGAGGGACGATGCAGATCGCAATTGCCCATTCTGCCGTATTATCGCAGGCGAAATGCCCTCGACGCGTCTGTATGAGGATGATAAGGTCATAGCTATTCTAGGTACTTGGCACTAAAAAGTGGGCGAAAATTGTTTTAACCTGCTACACAGATATCTTGCCTTTGAGACGTGGGCACACTCTTATTATACCCAAAGCCCATCATTCGCGCGTGTCAGAATTACCCTTAGAATATGCCAGTGCAGTGGGGCAGGCTGTGACGAAAGTGGCGAATGGACTGACGAAAGGTGAGGATGCTGTTATGATCATTGGTGGGATATGTTAAGGAGATTTGCGCGAAGTGTTGGGTAATACTGCGCTCAATGTGGTTTGCAATCAGGAGTATGCACAAGCAGTACCACACGTATGTGTTCGAATCTTTATCTGCAGCTTTGAAGCTCACTCTATGACGTTGCTGCTCAGGTTCACTACCATATCATTCCCGCCCCGTCACTTAACTCGAGCGCAAGAGTAGAACCATCTGAGAAACCGAAGGAGAATGACATACCTCTAAGCCGGCGGGAGATGCACCAGCGAGAATTTGAGTCGAGGGAGGAGCTTGATGAGGATGAAGGGATGGCCCTGGCTGTGAAGATACGAGCCAGTCTATGACGGTACGGGACAACGTCTATCTCATCTAACATTTGAAACATACCTTACTCTTATTGTACTGCTGATGTTTATCCCTTCAGACTCTTGCTGCTATCGTGTTGGTAACACTCCTGATACTAGCTTAAGTATGTACCGGCCATCTTTGACGATTGATTTATAATTTATGCATTATACTGATCACAATTGTCTTGCCGTATCAGATGTTGTAATATAATACGTATCCAGACGACTTCTGATCTCGAAAGCCTTCGAATGGCAGTGTCACAGCGCCCATAATACACGACGTTAGAACAACCCTTACTATTTGGTTAGTCTCATGAGACATAGCCGCACTAGTAACTCGGTCCTGCACAACGTCACCCATCGGATGCTCGCTACATCACAAGCGCTGTGGCCCTGCTGCACTTTGCAGGGTGGGACTTCTCTGCGCATAGTTGCGCAGTCAGCCCAGCAGTGCTATGCGCCATTGCTGAATTCAGGTCACCGTTCTACTTACGAGCCCGAACACGAAGCTGAACACTGGCATAAAAAATCCCGGAGACAAAGACCAAGCTGTTGGTATTTCGGAATCAAGTAGGTACTATTATGCCAGTACATATCACAATGCTGTACCTCTGGCAATCGTAACACGTCACAAGGCCTTGGTTGCGTTGCTGATTTACCCACCATAACACCCCACAGGCTAAGTGTAGGTATGTTGTGGAGATCAGACAAATTCGCCACAAGAGTGACTAAACCTACGTTTTTGCTGCTGTATCACCTTCCTACTCGCGTTTACCAAAAAATCCATGCGTCCGTCGCAGCTGCACCATCAACCTCTGCGATGTTACTAGTAAGTGAAAATTCCGCCTGCGATAGTGTTAAGCTATGCTAATCCGACATATAGTAGGCATCCGATGATGACGCAACTGGGATTGTGACATCCGAACAAGTAAGCAACAATCAGACGAGGTTGCTACATTTGCATTACGCACAGTTCACAGTTGCCTCCATACGCAGAGGTACAGTACTTTGAATTATAGATTGCCATGCCGGCGTATCTGACCAATCAGGCCCAGGATGCAACTAGAATGATCCCTATCTCTTCGAGGCTCTTTGAATCTGGATGCGCACACACGTGTTACAGTGCCTATATACACAAGTTCACGTTAGACCAACGTTGAACAGCACCACATGTTGATCAATCGATGTGGTCCGCACAATGTGACTAATTGGAAGCTGCATTCATGCATACATAATCTTGCTGTGTATTTTCCCAGGTTCTAGCTGACAGGTTCCTATCCTCGGAAACAACTGACTGCAGCAGGTACTATTAGGGTTTTCGTCAGCCCAGCAGCACTCGGATATTCGCTGTTTGCCTATCCCAGATTGCTGGCTCAAACAAACTAGTTTGTGTCAGTTAAACCCTGGATACACAAGGTTCATCAAAGTCCACCCTGCGGCTGTGACCTTGAATACCATCAGCTTATCGGTGATGCGATATCGTAAAGTGTCGTCACGAGGTCCGAACGATTAAGCCCCACTAGACCTTGAGCCTCGAGGTGGATGGATTCGATTCCCGCCGAGAACACGACCCAAGTCGTTTCCATATATAACAATACACATGAAAACCGGCGAAGATGCTCTTTCTTTCCTTCGCACATCTCCTAGTCTGTACACAGCTGAACATTTCTATTTCTCCATGGCTGCAGGTGGCATCCCATTAGATGCCGGTACTTTAATGTCAACTGTACTGGAAGGCGTTTTATATGGTGAGTTTCGCAATAGGTCTGTCATTCCCGTGCTCACCAAGCTGGGATCATGACTCTAGGCTTTTCAATCCTTCTGTTTATGGGTACGATCTGGTCTTTGACCTACAAGCAGCGCATACAAGACATCAATCGCCCAATTGCCACGGTGGTCGTCTTGCTGTGGATGCTGAGCACTGCAGTTAGTGCTTCTTTCTTCTTATATTTGTTGACATCTGCTAACGTCTTCCAAGCACATCATCGTGAACATTATTCGTGTTGAAGACGCATTTGTGAAATATCGCTACACGTACCCAGGTGGGCCGTCGGCATTCCTCGCAGACGTTTCCCAGAAAACGTATGTACTCAAGCATGCATTATATGTCTTACAAACTCTACTTGCTGATGGAGTGGTGGTAGGTTCATATTCTTATCTACTTGTTCAAAACATTGCGATTTTCTTTTCTTTTTGTTGATGGCTGTTTGAACCTCTGGGCTTATTGAAATTATCATGTTATAGATTTATCGCTGCTATATGGTTTGGCAATCCATCTGGATTATCATTCTGCCAAGCATGCTGTGGTGCAGTGTCGCAGGTTAGCCCACTATCAGGCTCCTGAAGTTGTGCTGACATTGCTTGCTTCGAAGTGACTGGTATTATTTGGCTGTATTGTGCGTCCCAATCCGGGAGCGACTCTGGAGACATCTACGCCCAAGTGCTTGCGAAATGGGTCACAGCGTTCTTTTCCTTGACAATTGCGACCAACTTGTTAAGTTCAGGTAAGCACCTTTCTGCGTGAGTACGGTTGTCGAGGCCCTGATTGTGTTCAGGATTACTGATATATCGCATCTGGTTGACTGAGAGGAACGCCTCTACAGCTCGCGCCACGAATAGCACTATGATGCCACTCTTGCGTGTGCTTATGGATACTGCTGTTTTGTACTCTATGATGCTGTTCACGGCATTAATCTGTTTCGTCTGCTCGAACAATGGAGAGGTTGTCATGTTGGACATGGTGATTCCGCCCTAAACACCTTTCGTCGAACATAAAACTGAGCTTTGATTAACTAGATCATGCCGATCGTGTCGATCGCTTTCTACATGGTGCTTATTCGCATTGCGATCAGTAGAAAATCCCGCAGCTCCTCCAGCATTAATATACCCAGAAGGACAACTAGCGAGGCAAGACAGGACAGCTCGCGGCAACATTCTATAAAGCCTTTGCAGGTCCATATACCCCAATTCAATGTCAATACTCCAGGGTTCAGCAAAGGAAATGAAGGCCAAGTATCGCCATACCCGGCAGAGTCTGTGTAAAACGCACCTCGAAATATGTATGTAATCTACTTGAATTTGACCTCTTAATACTATATGGCATGTCAGCACGAATAACCGCCGTCTCGGTGTCAATTGTGTCCACTCCGTCATGCGCTGGGTATCTGCAATCCATTCCCTGCATCCATTTTGTTTCCACATTCACGACACTAAGTACCTTCCATGGCTAAGAGCGAACATTATACATTGCTTTGTCTGACGGCGACTTTGCTGTCGTCGTCGTGACCTTTGGAGCTAATACAGGTTCCGTCGAGGACCGCACCTGTTGAGGCACCTGAACAAGCACCAGACTCAGATTACTTAGTGCAACCTCGCGATCGAAAAGGGATTGGTGAGAAATGCACGATTCCGAGTGCGGATGACAGCTCTACATCCTCGATTCGTCGAAGTCCAACCGCTCAACAATCTCGAAAACCACTTTATCCCACGTACCGTATTTTATTTTCATCCTTACCGCTCGAGCTGGATGGTGAATCGCAAACAATTTCATTTGAGACTAGCTTGCACAACAACTTTCAATGGCAAGGTCTGCTCTCTCGCATAGCTCTGGATCTCAGAACTAGTCCTCTTGCTCATAGTCAACTATATACTGTATTGTCCAGTGTGTGCTTATTTTCAGGAGCAAATGTAGTATAATTAAAATATAGGGTTCAAGTAGCACATGAAGATGTAAAGGGAATAGTAACATTATAACCTGTGGAGATTGTTGTCAGGGTTTGTGACCGGAAAGAGGGATGACTTACTCCTCTCAGTGCTTCAACGTTCTGTGTGTCTGTTTCTCGCCGCATTTAGAGCATTGCGAACACTTGCAATATCATTGCGAACGCCTGCAAGATCATTCTTGATTCTCTCGTTCTCGTTGCGAGTGCTCTCCTGCTCGTTGCGAATGCTCTCCCGCTCGTTTCGAATGCTCTCGTGGTCTCTCCGAATCTCCGCCATCTCATTATGCAGCGAAGCTAGTATCTCCTTAAACTGGTTTTCAATAGTCACCTGAGGGAGATTGGACGACGATGCAGAATTGGACGTTGATGCAGGATCAACTGTCGGTGTGACATTTCGTTTCTTAGATTTCTTGGCTGTGGAAGTTAATCAGCGCATCTGTAGACTATTCGAATATTACAACATACATTTGCGAGGTGGGACTGCTGATGTGCTTGACCGAGAGGTTGTGGCAGTACTAGTAGTGGCCAACGCTATATTGGGTTTTATGGATGTTTGAACTTGTGCCTTCTGGGCTAATTGGGTCTTGATACGATGATTCGTCTCGGCATCAGGGGTAAATAGTACTGTGAAAGTTTTACAGCAGTGTTTACACCTGATGCCGATAACAGTGAAACTACTGGAGCGGCAGACACTGAGCGAATGCGAAAGCCTAACGTCTTTATGAGAAGTGAGTAGGTTTCTAGAGCAAACGAAAGGCATAGGTTGAAGCTTACCTGGGAATGATTTCGCTTGCATGGTGAGTCCAATGGAGGTTCGAGACCGGTACACCTTGTTTGCTCATGTGATTATGTAGAATTCTCTCGTTGCCACTGTATTTGAGCCCTTCAGGTCGCCTTAAATTGTATTTCGATCGTCTGTCCAGATGGCTGTTGTTGCGACAGTACCTTCCGACGACATGGTGGATGAAGTTGATGAAGCGGTAAGGTATCTTCAACTTGCCGTGAAGGCGCAAGGACCGATCATTGTTTATGTAATTTGTATTTGTATGTATTTACCATCAATGTAGATTCCGAGTAGTGACTGTCTCTGTATACTAGATGGTCCCACGAGTCCGTGTGTCCCAAGAGTCCGCGCATTGACTCTAGCACACGCAATTCTGCACAGAATCCTTATCCATGATAGATCTGGATTCGCCCAAACATAATACACACTGCCATATATTTTTTTTGAAGAAAATCGAAGTAGATCTTGTTCCATGGGCAACTTATCAGTGCGAGAGGCATAGAAGGCTCACTCTAAAGGTCAGATCTCCACATATAATTCTGGAATATTGTGAGATGGTTATATACATGATTAGAGAATACTAAAACAAATTTATTCGGGGCACATGCTTGTCAGGATCATCTGCGATAAAGAAATAAGCCCCAGACGTGACAATCTGCCCAAAGCGTTACATAGAGACTGTGTAATCAAAACTCCGCAATGCCGAAATGCTTTACACATGCACAACTTCACAACATTTATAACGGTGCGAATTCTGCGGAGCGTGAAAAGGCATTGCGGCAGACGTGTGACATAGTGTGACAAAGTGCGCGAACTCTAGGGAAAATGCACTTTTCTGCGCGGTAACTCTCCGCTGGACTCAACACGTCAATTTTCGAAAAAGAAACTAGCAGACGTTGTACTTTCGATGTCACGCTATCGAACTGTCAAATAATTAATTTTGTTTGTTTGTGCGATGTGGAGTAATAACCGTTTTGCCAAAAAGGCGCGAACTCCCGTGGACATCTAGTAACTGATACTACTACTAACTTGTATTGTAGCTTTAGTCATGGGGTGCACGGCCGTTTCAGCCCTTTCCTCTAATACAGTGGTAAGTACTGTGAGAATGCGGCCCTAACCGAAGCTACCGTCTCACTAGCTATAGCCAGAGGTAGGTAGTATTGCCTTCTTGAAGTCAGCCTATCCGTGATGCATCGTCCAAGTCTCATATATAATAATATATGCGCAGGCTGGCAAAGATGCCCACTGGCACACCTTTGCGCATCTACCAGGCTGTAGACAGTCGTTATAGATCTTATTTTTGCCATGGCTTCAAACATCTCATTGGATACCGCTTCTTTACTGGCATTGGTGCTGGAAGGCGTGGCATACGGTGACAAGCGGTTCCTTCGTCCTATGCCTACTGAGCTAAAGTCTCCTCTCTAGGGTTTTCAATTCTCATGTTTATCGGTACTATCTGGGCTTTGACCCGCAAACAACGTATGCAGGATGTCAGTCGCCCAATCATCGTGGTGGCCACCCTGCTATTGATATTGAGTACTGTGGTAAGCACTCCTTGCCTCTTACATATATTGTCATCTGTTGAGTTTCTCAAAGCACATCGTCGTGAACACTGTTCGTGTTGAAGACGGACTAGTGAAGTATCGCAACACGTTCCCGGGTGGGCCAGTGGCGTTCTTTGCCGACCTTTCCCAATACACATTTACGGTCAAGAATGTGTTATACATCTTGCAAACTCTAGTGGCTGACGGGGTAGTGGTGAGTCTATACTTTTATATGCAGCTTAAATCCCTTTGGGCTCACAGAAGTTGTTCGGTTGAAGATTTATCGATGTTATGTTGTATGGCGATCACTCTTGGTCATTGTGCTACCGAGCATGCTGTGGTGCAGTGTTGCAGGTTAGTTCGTGATCATGTTTCATGAAATCATGTTCTCTGATGTCGCATCGAAGTGACTGGTGTCTTTGAAACCTACAGCTTTTCGCAAGTCACAACTGACTCCGAACAAATCTATAACGAGCGTGGGCAACCTGCATATTGGCTTACTGCATTTTTTGCCTCGTCTATTGCAACAAATTTGTTGAGTTCAGGTAAACACGTTTTTGTGGGCGCGGTGCCAAGGCCTGAACATGTCTAGCATTACTTGCGTATCGTATCTGGATAATTGAACATGGTGTCTCTACAGTTCGCACCGAGAAGAACACTATGATGCCGATTGTGCGCGTGCTCATGGATTCTGCTGTTTTGTACTCTGTGGCGCTCTTGACCACATTAATCTGTCATGCGTGCTCGAACAATGGAGGGATTGTCATGATAGACATGGTAATTCTGTCATTGATATCTGTTACCTGAAAAAAGCTGAACTTGGAACTACTAGCTCATGCCCATCATATCGATTACCTTCTACATGGTCCTTGTTCGCATTGCAATCAATAGAAAACACAGCCATACCTCGACTATAGAGATGATCAATGAACCAAGCAGTTTGCAGTATCCTATGCAACAACCCTTGCAGGTCACTATATCCAAATTTACGTATCATGACAGTAATGCAGTGTATCATGATGGAATAGGGAATAAGGCCTCAGGATCGGCCATCGACATTCATGGCGGAATCCAAAAAGGCTCCCCAGAATTGTAAGCAAACTTAGTGTGTCGTTTATTTTGTATTTCCCCATAGATTTGTTTGTGTTTCCACTTTAACATACCATCATGCTTGCACACAGTTCTTGTTATCCGTTTCGTTGCAATTGTATTCCTCTGTCGTCGTCAAATGACTAGAGTGTCATCCAAACTCTTGTCGTCGCTATCGTATACGCCCCATATGTTAAAATGTGTATCATGTTACAGGAGCAGTATTTCATTTCCACATGTCACGAGCTCTTGTAATTAACTCGATGGAAAACGACGGCGGCGAAAACGTGGTCGTGTGTACAGGCCCCCGGAAGCTCCAGCTAATGTACCCCCGCAAAATAGCATTTTTGAGAGCCAAATATTGCAAAATCTCTGCCCGGAAATAGCATTTTTGAGACACTGTGGACGAAAGGCCTATCCGGCTATTGCATTTTTCACGTCCTTCAGGGCAGGTTTATAGGACACTTGTCCAGCGGTGAACCCTATTCCGACCTGTCCCGACTCAAATACTCAAACACCTCACAAAACAGCTTCTTGTCATCTACACATGCCGACATTCAGGCTCTTCTTCCTTCTGAAAGCCAGAGAAAGATCACTGGTACAAGTATCAACGCATACGGCACATGCATGGATGATGGAAGACATGCATTAAGACAGAGATTTCCGAGTCTGTATATTTAATTCGTGGATCGCACCAATCGCATCTGGCCAAGTAAAATCAGGGATTGCCTATGGCACAATTCATGGTCACGTACATGCATCTGTAGTTAAACTTATTACATATGATTGAGATACTATGTGCCTCTATGGTCGCCGCTGTTGTCACCGGTGAGCAGCGTGTCACCATCTGTCACGAATTAGCGGGAGGTCACAGCATGTCACACCACGTGATTTTTTGACCTCTGCCCGGAATTGCATTTTTGAGGCCGATTTTAGCTGGTCGGGCGGGTGTACCTTGGCAGGAGCTTCCGGGGGCCTGTGTGTACACAGTGTAATACAATTCCCACCTAATAGCCGGCGACGCATTCAAACGTTGGCGCAGTCACTTAATCTTGCTCAATTCGCATGTTTCTCACTATCGGTTATCCGTCTGGTCAATTGCGTTCGAAGTTTCAAACCACATTCTGTTCTGTTTGGTTTGCCTAGGGAGACTAGGGAAAAATAAAACTCATGCAAACCACTCCCAACTTGAAAGGCCCACCCACCACAAGTCCAGAGCATCAAAAACTACCCAATATCCAAGGCCGAAGCTGATATACTGTAAAGATTGACAAAGATCTTCCCAAGCAGAACAATGCGGGAGCACGCAAACACCTCGTGGCATGATCCATATACAGACTAAACCCTCATCAGCAGACGTACTTTTGATACACGATATGAACGTGTAGAGAAAGAAATCCCATAGTAGATCCAATTTCCTGCGGTTCCGAGAGCCTGGGGCGTAGTTATTTTGACGTGCCTTGGAAGTCGTTCAAAAGGTTAGCCAACACAGTTCCGAGTCCAGTCCCAATCTAAATTTCTACAGATCTTATCAGTATTGATGTTCAAGGTTACCTTCCGAATGCATAGGGTTGCGTGGGATGTTCCCCCTGGATATTTATGTATCGCTAGACGGTGCGTGTACATTCTATGCTTCATATCGGTTGCTAAGTAGCCAGAGCGAAGGTCATATATTTGCGGGCTTACTATGCAATAGGCACTAGAGAAATGACAAGTCCAACTTGAAGGGCGAGGTACCTAATCACCTCTATTCAAACCATATTGAAGACAATCGTCGGAATTCGTTCCTCCTGCGGCTTCAACCGAAATTATCATAGTTCCGGCAGACTAATTGATAGACGAAAGCGACGCATCATGATACAGAGACCGAATGTCTCCACGATAACCATTATCAAAGATTCAAACCCCACCTCACCCGCTGCGGATGAATCTATGCAAATTCTGTCACAATGTCATATTTAATAATGCACAGAAACTGGCACAGATGCCCACACTTTCCACACCTCCCAGTTGGATTGTAGATTCGTTATGGCTGGCCTCCCTGCAGATACGAGCGCTTTGATGTCAGCAGCACTGGAGAGCATTTTATATGGTGAGTATCGCAATGGGTTTCTCCGTTTCATACTCACCAAGCTAGGCTCCCCTCTTCAGGCTTTTCAATCCTCATGTTTATCGGTACCGTCTGGGCTTTGACTTACAAGCGTCGAATGCGAGACGTCAATCGTCCAGTTGCTGTGGTGGCTGTCCTGTTATTGTTAGTGAGCACCGCAGTTAGTTTCTTGCTTTCAACGTAGTATGATATTATTGGCTGACAATTCCGAAGCACATAATCATGACCATCATTCATGTCGAAAACGGCCTAGTGAAATATCGCGATACATGGCCAGGCGGGCCAGCGGCGTTCTTCACAGACATTACGGAAGAGACATATGTGATTAAACACGCACTATACGTTTCCCAAACTGTACTTGCTGATGGTTTGATGGTGCGCTCTTGTGTAAATCTGCATTTGAAACACTGTGAGCTTACAGGAATGCCTTGTCTGGCAAAAGATTTATCGCTGCTATGCTCTTTGGCGATCCATCCGCGTGATAATCGTACCGAGTTTGCTGTGGTGTGCTGTCGTAGGTCAGGTTTGAATAATATTCTGAAAGTCGCGTACTCTCATATTACCTCGCAGCGACTGGCATTCGTGCTGTCTACGGGAATTCACAAGCCACTTCTGATCCTGGAGACGTCTTCGCCATCGACCTCGAAAAGTGGATCATAGCATTTATTGTATTGACTCTTATAACCAATCTGCTATGTTCAGGTAAGCACGTTCCCGCGAGCGCAATATCGAAGCCCTGAAAGTGTCCAGGGCTACTGATATATCGTATCTGGAACATCGAACGTCGCGTTTCTAAAATACGTGTTTCGAATAGCACTATGATGCCAATTGTGCGTGTGCTTGTGGATGCCGCCGCTTTGTACACTGTGATGCTACTCGGCCTTCTGATCTGTTTCCTCACCGAGAACGATGGAGAATCTGTTTTAACGGACATAGTGAATCTGCCGTTTACCTCTGATGGAAAACAACACTGAGCTCTGATTGACTAGGCCGTACCTGTCGTATCGATCACATTCTACATGGTCATTATTCGTATCACGACCAGTTGTCGACATCACCTCTCGACTGCCAGTACTAGCCGAACCACTGAGGAGATGGAACAGAGACACATGGAGCAATATCAGACGAAGTCCTTAGAGGTCCATATATCCCAATGTACTCATGATGATAGCGCCTCAACTTACAAGGTAGACCGACCATCGACAAGGATTGAAGAGATTTAAAAGGGTATCTTGTACTTGACATGTAGTCGATATGAACTTATGATTGGCATGAATGCCTTACGACGCTATGTTTTGCCTATCTGCCATAGTGGCGCATTCGAAGGCCTAGGGGTGTGATTTTTGCAACACTCGAAGGGAATTCATATCACGCTGGTGAGCGAAGGAACGGAATAGATCTTGACGTGGCAAAAGGAAGATAACCAGCAATAATATATATTTCGTGACGCACACGCAGAAAATCTCATGTCTAGCGAAGCTCACTCGTATGTCGGAAAAAAGGTAAGGGCCATTGTAATGCCACCGGCTTATAATGCCGGTCAGGTGACTTTCAAGGCACCTTAAAAGTGCCTTTTGATGCTCGGTGATGGCCTTTCGAGGCTCGGTGATGGCCTTTCGACCGTGAGACAATCATCATAATGCACCGTAACGTGCTATCGGCGCATAACTTTGTTCCATTCCGCATCAGCCTCGCGGCCAGCTGTCCCATCCTCTTTGTAAATATTGTACACTTGTACACTCTATTCATATTGTTACATCTGATGGCTCCGACTCGTACTTCTCGTCGAGAGAAGTACCATTATTCAGAAGAGACGCTAAAGGCCCAGCTGCCGTGCACTCATTGCGGCAAGTCATTCAAAACGCAGGGCTTCAAGAAACATGAGGCTAGCTGCAAGAAACGGATCGAAAATGAGCAGGAGCAACATCGATTCAACCAGGAGTATGAGAAGGGGAAACAAAATGGTGAGTTTGACTCATCGCACCATCACCTTGTATCTGAGTCATATTAATTGATCTTTTGCATTCTAGCACGAAAGGCTCGCCGAAAGGCTGCAACCAGCGAGGCTGGCCCATCGAATGACATTCAAGTTCACCATGCCCCCATCGACGATCTCCAAGACTTCGACTATAGCCAACTCGAGGATGAACACGGGAATCCAACTAGCCCCGGTAAGTATTAACCTACAATCTACTGCATCTTGCTGACCCATCGTTTTCGCTCAGTACTATCCGATGCCAGCATGGCTAGCAACCCCACGGTTGTCCAGCCTCATGCGGCATCTGTGCAAATGCCCAGCGAATTCAAAACGGAGTATCACCCTCGCTCTGCTCGTGCGACTCTCTACCAGATGTTCGACGAATTCGGTATCACTCAGGAGATGCAGCACGCACCCGTTGACGAGGAACCATGGCGTCCTTTCAGGTCACGCGGGGACTTCGAATTCTCTGAGATTGCGCTTGATGCTGCGCTAAATAAGTCTCAAATAAATGCCCTCCTTGAACTCATTTCGCGCATCGCTCAAGGTCAAGCTCAAATCACTCTGAAGAATGAGACAGATCTTTCGAGGGCATGGGACAATGCTGCGGCTGAATTAACACCGGTGTGTCTGACTGAATCTACTTACATGATCATATTGCTCAATGCCTTAGGCAACCTGCCATTAGTTTTCAAAGCACGAAGTCCCTGTGATATACAAGAGGAAGGAGCAAGAATACGAGGTCCACACACGGCCTGTGTGGGATTGGGCCCTCGATCTACTGGACAACCCCCTGCTCGCACCGCATTTCGTGTGGGATGCCTGCCGTGTTTACAAGCACAACGGTACGGATTTCGAACGCTTTTTCAATGAACCTTGGACAGGAGATCGGTGGTGGGATATTCAAGTGCGTTACAATTAACTGTGTCATATCGTGTGTAAATGTATATAAATGTCAAACCAATAGTCTTCTCTTCCGCCCGACGTTGAAAACGCTGTCCCATTCTGTTTCATTCTCTACGCTGATAAGTCGAAGCTGTCGTCTCATGGTACCGTCAAAGGGTATCCAGTTGTAGTCCGATGCGCAAACTTACCTGTAGACATCCATAATGGCGAGGGGTTTGGTGGTGGTCGTGTAGTCGGATGGTTGCCTATTGTGAGTTGTTTCGTTCTCAATATATGTCAGATTGTTGAATTTACATGTTGCAGGTTCCTGACGATGCAGCCGAAGAAGGAAAACTCGGATACACAACGTTGAAGCGCATTGTGTGGCATGAATCATTTTTCAAGCTCCTGGAACATGTCGCCCAGCACTCAAAGACTGGATATTCACACAAGGGCTATAATGGCATTCCGCGATGGCTGTTTCCTGTGATACTGATTCTTTCGGCTGACTATGAAGAACAGTGAGTTCGTTTTCCATCTCGTCGCTGCTGGTGCCTTCAAGGGTAAACACGCTCATGGCCTTTTGCTCTTTTCTTATTGGTCTTACATTAATACTAACCTATTTCATTCAACAGGTGCATGATGTCGCTGATACGTGGCCGCGGTGGCAAATGCCCTTGCCCCGTGTGCCTAGTACCATTAGCGGAGCTCCACGACCTGTCAAAGAGCTACCCAATCAGAACCGTGGAAGAAGCACAAGAAGCTCTCCGTATTTATGGGTGCAGTAAAGCTGAAGGCGAGCAGATACTCAAAGCGCTCGGATTACGACCTGTTGCGGTACGCACTTGTGTTGTTTCAAACTCATTCCTTGCTAATATGAAGCTTAGAATGTTTTTTGGCTCATCTTGCGTTCGAGTCCCCACGATGCACTTAGTTTAGATCGGCTGCATTCATTGCACGCCGGTCTGTGGAAGCACCTACTTGAAGAATTGAAGAAAATCCTCGCGTCGCTTGGACGCGATGCTCAAGAAGCATTTGAGAAGTCGTAAGTTGTCGATTGTATTCACACCTATCCTGTTCTCACAGTTACAGGATCGCTAACTTCCCCCGATGGCGCCACCTCACTCATTTCAAATCCGTTATCAACATTACATTCACTGATGGCAACAAATACCAGGACCTCTCTAAGGTAAGTTTTTTGGCTTGTTTTGTGATCTTTCATATCACTCATTATCTTGAAGCAAACATTATATCCGGCTTTGAACATCCTGACGCACAGAGCCAGTCCTGTAGGCCACCAGCTGCTTCGCGTTATCAGCAGTTATCTCCAGCTGGATAGCTGGATCGGTCTGGATTTGCATACTGAGCGCACACTTGCAGCGATCGACGCCGAGCTCTTAGTTTTCGATGCTGAGCTCAAGGTTTAGTCTTTACTTGTTGTCTATGTAGCTAATTATACTCATTTACACGACACATTCATTCCTAGGCTTATATTACATGCGCTGAAGAGTCGGAGGTCGAGAAATTGAAGCTTGACTGGAACTTTCCGAAGACCCACCTATGGAAACATGTTGTTCGTGATATCCGACTTAAAGGAGTAGCACGTAACTACAGCACGCGTCCGAACGAGAAGCTTCATGGCCCCCTCAAAGACACCTATCACCGTCGAACGAATGGAAAGGATACCGCGACGCAAGTAAGTTTACAAGATACATTTGTTGTTAGTACTCAGACTGATTCACATCATACACAATTGTATTGATAGATACTTCGTATTGATCACCACAAATTCGCCTCGAAACTTCTGAGAGAACGTGTCAACACGCTTGATGAACACTGCCGGTTGCAGGCACTCGGCGATGGTGGGCTTGATGAAGACATTGATGTTCCTGTAGCCTTTAATGGCCACGTGAAACTTGGCTCTCCGGTGCCACCCTTAGACATCCTTGGCGTTGAGAGTCGTGGTCAAACGGATCGTGCGTTTCAATCTTTTCGTCGGAAATTTAGTGAATTCATCAACAATGCTCTGCCTACCTATGGCCATCAACTGACGAGTTGGGTTACATTCCCAGGCGATTTCAAGGTATGCTAATAGTATCCTGTACAAGTTGTCTAATGCATCATACTAACATGGTACACAGATTCACGAGCACCGCTATCTCAAGGTGAACTATGAGTCGGCTGTGGACTGGAGGCAAAATACCGACCACCTTCGGTGCAACCCCAAATTCCATGGGCGGCCACGATTCGATCACGCGCTCATACAACTGACCGCTGAGGAAACAGCCTTCGTCCAGCTAATTTTCATGTTCAGATGTCATATTTCGAATCTCGGGCCCTTCGAATTCGCACTTGTTCAACCATACACTGCTAGAGTCGGTCCTCGCAGAACAGACTCCACCTTCAAGCTTACTCGTGTCAAGGCTGTCCCGAGGTCGTCATCAATATTTGTCCCGCTTAAATCTTTCATTCGAGGAGCTGTTCTAGTCCCTGATTCTGAGCATCAAGATGAATACTTCGTTGTTGATCACATTGACGGTGACATGTTTCTGCGAATGAAACACATATGAGTAAGTCCATTCAGTATTTGGGTAGGACCGCTCATGATGTTCTGCAGGAATATCCAAACAACATGCGTGCATTTTTTACCAAAGATGCCTCAAACCCGCCTCCAAATTCAGACGAGTAAGTCTACTCAGTATTTGGATAGGAATGCTTATCATGTCTTGCAGGAAATATCCAAACAACACGCATGCGTTTTTCACCAAAGATGCCTCCAAATTTACACGAGTAAGTCTACTTATTATTTAGGTAGGAATGCTCATAATATTCTACAGGGATATCCAAACAACACGCGTGCGTTTTTTACCAAAGACGCCTTAAACCAGCCTCCAAATTAGACCGAAAGGGGTCTACTCAGTATTTGGATAGGAATGCTCATTATGTTTCACAGGAAATATCCGAACAACACGCGTGTGTTTTTTTACCAAAGACGCCTCAGCTCAGAATCGCCTAGCACTTACAGGTGAGTCTGACTTATTATGTATTGGTCCTTATTAGCGAAACATACTGATGTACAATTATCAACGTTGTCGTAAGTGTGTATCGCCTTGATTCTGTTAGCGAGGACCAGCAACCTCGGCAAATCGACACCTGTGGTCCACATGTTTCTATTTCAACGTAATACTTTGTTCTGGAACCGAGTCCATCGGTGCATCGCCCGGAGCATGTTATATAAAGTGGGCAATGGGTATTTCATCCTCGCGTCCCATTAACTCACTCACTCTCACTCAGTTTTAGAGACACTGTCATGCCGTATGACATGGATGCTGGGGAAGATTTCGAGGCTGAGATTAACGCCGTCTCGGATGATTCTGATTCTGATGGATCTGATGGTGAAGTATCTGGGAGCGACTTGGATGCAGTAAGGATGGTCCTGGCTGTCCCTGGGCCAGATGCACAAATGCATGATGTTCGAAAGGTAGGCACGACACTTATATCATTCTTATTAGTCTACAACATCATCTGATATATGCTCTTACGTATCAGGCCCTTGCGGTAGCCCAGCAAGCTTACCATGCAACACGTTCTGAACTACGGGTCCTCAAGAAACAGTATCTCACTCTTTCATCTGCAATTCCTGCTCGCAGCCGCAACCGCATGCTCAAGAAGACGTCTCCACTGGATTCCAGCATCACCCACCAAGGACAGAAGTATACCCTGTTTAGTCATTTCTGGGTCATAAACGGTCTGTTTCCGACTTCTCCTCAACCTGCTAATGTCGACCCACGCGCGCTACACGTTGGAGCTCTCCCGATGCGAAGCTTAAAGGTGCAATGGGCTGAGCTGTAATCAGATCATACCTAAAGACTTGCAACCTCCATGGGAAACCTATCCACTGTTTCGATCATTGGTAAGTTTATGATTCAAACACTGCCAAATTTCACGCTGATACTTCTGTTGGCCTTAGTTTCGTTCGGCAGTCAGCTCCGAGAGGTCAAACATTCTGCACAGTATCAAGGATTGTGCAGGTGTTATATTCTCTCCTTTCAAGCTCGACCCCAGCATCTTTGCCGACCAGCCTTCCAAAAAGCAGGACAACAAGGATCTCCTTGTCCTGCTCAAGAGGAATGGAGAGGGCGATTACATCCGCCTTGCACCTGTGCTATTTGCGAAGCCCAATGCTATGTCAGCCGATGATTTCCTCAAGTCTCCAGTGCTCGTCAAAGTAAGTGCCACTGATCAATGTCCAAGTATGATGGCTAACTCTATTGCTCATACTAGATTATTCGCGTTGAAGTGTATGGAAAGGCGATACTTGGTGGGAAGACAAGGGGCCATCCAAAGGGCAGGGGTCTGCGAATGGGTGCGCAGAGTGTTACTGAGGGTATGATTGCTGGCGCTGCTATATTGGTAAGTATTCTATCATTGTCCGTCCTTTGCTTTGCATCATTGCTGATTATTCATTCACAGGCACGTTTCTTGTTAACGCACGATACCGAGCTCACTGCGACCGGAGCAGAGACGAAGATCGATTACCAGAAGGATTACGACTTCTATCTGGAACGCTTATTCAAAAGCTCTCCATGGGCAATTGGCGTGATGGAATACTTCAATAAGGAAGTTTTCAACACCCGTGCAGCGCTATTGAGTGCACCCGCATCCGTTGTACCCTCTGCCTCCATCCCTCGCACCTGGGAAGATGACCTATTGGAGGAATTGGATAATCCTGTTGCTCGTGCACCCTCGCCAACTCTTCCTGTTTTCCGCGCACCCTCGCCGGCTCTTTCCAATCTCTCTGCTCTTTCTGCAGCCTGCAGATCCTACCACCCAGGATGACTGTATCATTGTCTCAACATCAATGTCAATCAGCCAGCCACGTGCCGGCGTGTCTTCTACGCAGCTACAGGTGGATGTTAGTCAGTTATCGCTAACTGATCGTGATTCTTCGGCAGCGCGCAGACTGAACCAGCAGGTGGAAAAGCATGGCGTCGGGTCGTATTTCAGCTCAGCCTGTCCCTGCTGCTGTACCAGATGTTCCGAAACCCAAACACATTAGCACACGCAGCAAGAAACCAACAACGAGGTGATTCAGAGCATTTGGTTGTTATTATTCGGTCTTATCATTAGCTATTCCTACTCTGGACTTTACATCAGTCTCTCCTCGTACTTAGGACTACATACTTGATGTCAGATGTGTTTTGATTGATATGCAATGCTACAATTTTAACCTTAGACTTGATGGCCTCAACCGCAACTTAAGTTTTGGGTAAGACATTATGTTGCCTTATAAGGACCTTATAATGTGCACATATAGCATTGGGGTTCCATCTTATATGTGGCCGTTTGGCTAAGGGGTAACTATGCCAGTTAATA
Source organism: Suillus discolor (assembly GCF_016758755.1). NCBI lineage: Eukaryota > Fungi > Basidiomycota > Agaricomycetes > Boletales > Suillaceae > Suillus > Suillus discolor. The sequence continues at coordinate 115,181 of NW_024541363.1, forward strand.
CTAGTTCTACTTGGTAAGGTCAAAGTCTAGAGTTCGAATCCCACCAGTGTACATTACAATAGTTAATAATAGTAGTATAGATCATGATTAGATAGACAGTAGTTAATAATAGTACTAGATAATGATTAGATAGTAACATAAATAGGATAGTCGTACAAATAAAATGGTAGTACAACAATTAAAGTTCGGTTGGAAGTGTTGAAAGA